>NC_054708.1:48195563-48495563 GCF_016097555.1 Gigantopelta aegis | reverse complement strand
AACGACTTAGTGGGTAGGTGTAAGGCCACACTACACCCTCTTCTCTCTCACTAACCACTAACCAACTAACAACTAACCCACTGATTTACTACTCTTGTACCCACTTACACAGATGCCTTTTTGCATATATGTATGTGTATGTATCGGAGGACATCCGGGTACGTGTGTACGTATTTGTTTGTGTATGGACATATGTGTTATATATTTATTATATGTACAGCAGTCATTTGGGGCTCCTATCCCTGACACTGCTATGTTTGTGATCTGGGACAAAAAAATTTTTTTTTAATAACCCACTGTACTGGACAGACAGCCCAGATAGTTGAGATATGTGCCCTGGACAGTGTGCTTGAACCTTAATTGGATATAAAAACAAAAATAAGTTGAAATGACATGAAATGAAATGAGACCGTTTCCTCAGCTGATAGCTCATAGCAATTTTACCATACACAATGAGATAAGTACTGAGCTAGTTTGCGGCTCACCATGACATTACTCAGACATCACTCCTAAGCAATTTTCCTGTTTCCATTAGTCATTTGATCTCAGCTGATAGCTCAGGTAGCCTGCACATGGTGATAGTTTTGCCATGCATGATAGCCAAAAATATAAAACATGATAGGTATACTCCTCAAGAACATATGAGGCAAAAAACTCAACAAAAGTCTCAAGTAACATTTTAGTTCTCATGTGCTGTTGCTTTGTCAAAGTAGCAATGTTAACACTTACGATTTAAGTAACTGTTACACATTGTTGTGGCATCACAATTTTAAAACATATATTTACATAGTTTAACAAAATAGTTAAAGTAATTGTAACACTTTGTATTATTATATAAGGAAACTGAAATACATGTATTTACTTAGTTCAACTAAGTTAAATAATTTTTTTTTTTTTTTTTTTTTTTTTTTTTTTGCAAATAAAGTTTTGTATTATATATACTCTTCAAAAAAAATAGGGGAACCTGAAATATTAATCTTAGACCGAACATACGTTTTGACCACAGACATCCTAGTGAAGAACGTTCAGGTCTGGTTATCAACACACCAAAATACATTCCATAGTTTGCACGTGCATCACGCAGTTGCCCCTTACATGTGCGTGGGGTGTCATTATCAATTTTGGCAATTTCCAGTAAGGTTGATTAATCACTGTGGAACATTATTTCTGTCAGTCTCTTTCATTCTGTTGATCATACAGTTGTTATTGTTTTGTTTTTAGTAATTTTTATTGTTTGAATTTGTGATTTACTGATAAAAAAACGTCAACTTTCAAATTTTACTTCTGACCCCAGTCGTCCTTCAAGATCTTTGGTGGTCATAAAACCTATTGTAATACTGAACTACCGGTTGTAATGTTTTCAAAATTAATTCACTATTATCATATAACCATTCCCCACAGCTAATATACCTTACAATTTTGGCAATTGTAAAATCTTATTAAGAGTTTCCCTACTTTTTTGGAAGAGTATATAATGTTACTAATTGTGGAATCCTTGAGATACCAAAAACCAAGAAGGAAAAGTAGTAAATGATTACAGCAAAATAATGAGTTATACATATTTAATTTTCCCACTGCTTTGTTCAGGAACTTGCCGAAGGCGATCTGGATTTCCATCATCATGGTGACGAGCGTCTACGTGATGACAAACATTGCCTACTTCTCCATCATCACCACCGACGAGATCCTCAGTGGGGCCGCTGTGGCCGTGGTGAGCAGACGTCACAGACATTGTACAGTGAAACCCCTCTAAACCAGACACCGGACACTCACAGGATCAAGTGAAAAATTTGGTTTCAAGGGGTATCAGATACTTGTACAGTGGAAACCCTCTAAACCGGACACTCACAGGACCAAGTGAAAAATCCGGTTTCAAGGGGTATCAGATACATTGTACAGTGGAAACCCTCTAAACCGGACACTCACAGGACCAAGTGAAAAATCCGGTTTCAAGGGGTATCAGATACATTGTACAGTGGAAACCCTCTAAACCGGACACTAATAGGACCAAGTGAAAAATCTGGTTTCAAGGGGTATCAGATACATTGTACAGTGGAAACCCTCTAAACCAGACAGGACTAAGTGAAAAATCCAGTTTCAAGGGGTATCAGATACATTGTACAGTGGAAACCCTCTAAACCGGACACTCGCAGGACCAAGTGAAAAATCCGGTTTCAAGGGGTATCAGATACATTGTACAGTGGAAACCCTCTAAACCGGACACTCGCAGGACCAAGTGAAAAATCCGGTTTCAAGGGGTATCAGATACATTGTACAGTGGAAACCCTCTAAACCGGACATTCGCAGGACCAAGTGAAAAATCCGGTTTCAAGGGGTATCAGATACATTGTACAGTGGAAACCCTCTAAACCAGACACTCACAGGACCAAGTGAAAAATCCGGTTTCAAGGGGTATCAGATACATTGTACAGTGGAAACCCTCTAAACCGGACACTCACAGGACCAAGTGAAAAATCCGGTTTCAAGGGGTATCAGATACATTGTACAGTGAAACCCCTCTAAACCAGACACTCACAGGACCAAGTGAAAAATCCGGTTTCAAGGGGTATCAGATACATTGTACAGTGGACACCCTCTAAACCGGACACTCGCAGGACCAAGTGAAAAATCCGGTTTCAAGGGGTATCCAGAGATTATGTTTTGTACTGAAATTCAAAAAGGGACCATGCAAAATTTTTGTTTTAGAAAGAATTCCAGTTTACAGAGGGTCTAGTTTTGAAGTGTTTCACTGTAGTTTGTTCTGCAAACCTGTGATAATTGAAAAGTTGCATAAACCAGATATTTCCAGTTACCTGAGGGTCTTGTTTTCAGGGGTTTCACTGTAGTTTGTTCTGCAAACCTGTGATAATTGAAAAGTTGCATAAACCAGATATTTCCAGTTTACTGAGGGTCTTGTTTTCAGGGGTTTCACTGTAGTTTGTTCTGCAAGCCTGTGATAATTGAAAAGTTGCATAAACCAGAGATTTCCAGTTTACTGAGGGTCTTGTTTTGAGGGGTTTCACTGTAGTTTGTTCTGCAAACCTGTGATAATTGAAAAGTTGCATAAACCAGATATTTCCAGTTTACTGAGGGTCTAGTTTTCAGGAGTTTCACTGTAGTTTGTTCTGCAAGCCTGTGATAATTGAAAAGTTGCATAAACTAGAGATTTCCAGTTTACAGAGGGTCTTGTTTTGAGGGGTTTCACTGTAGCTAACCCCTGCATTTGCCCAACAGCAATGAGCACTTTCGTTTTATGTAGACTATATTCAGTTTTTACCCACAGCTTGAGGTTGTATGCTGTATGTAATGTTTTACTTTATTTTATTTCAGTTGCATTTTGACCAAATTGATGCAAGTAATTGTCAATGCTTGCTAGACTGGTTTCGGTGCCTAATATGATGGGGGGGGGGGAGAACCAGTCAAATAATCCATATCCACTGAACTGAGCCCAGCTTGTTTGAGATTTTGATTTTAAATTTTAAATTGCATTCATATCTAAACTTACCTTGTACTTCTGTGGACACAACTACTAATGATTAAAAATTAGACCTTAATTTCTCTGTGGCCCTCGGTGGCGTCGTGGTTAGGCCATCGGTCTACAGGCTGGTAGGTACTGGGTTCGGATCCCAGTCAGGGCATGGGATTTTTAATCCAGATACCAACTCCAAACCCCGAGTGAATGCTCCGCAAGGCTCAGTGGGTAGGTGTAAACCACTTGCACCGACCAGTGATCCATAACTGGTTCAACAAAAGCCATGGTTTGTGCTATCCTACATGTGGGAAGTGCAAATAAAAGATCACTTGTTGCTAATCGGAAAGAGTAGCCCATGTAGTGGTGACAGTGGGTTTCCTCTCAAAATCTGTGTGGTCCTTAACCATATGTCTGACCCCATATAACCGTAAATAAAATGTGTTTAGTGCGTTGTTAAATAAAACATTTCTTTCTTTAATTTCTCTGTGCTGTTTCAATATCCTGTTTCATACATGTATAATTCTGTGTAGACTTCTAATTAATTTTGTCTGTTTTTTTTGTTTTTTTAGATGTTTTCAAAGCGTATGTATGGCGTCATGTGGTGGATTATGCCAGTGTTTGTGTCCTTGTCGACATTTGGTGGTGTTAACGGCATTCTTTTCACAACATCAAGGTTTGTGTTTCTTTCGTTCTAATTCTAGACACCATGTAGTCTTTGTTGAATGATACATGTAGCTGTGTGATGCATGGGATAACTTTAGATTAGTATCAACAAAGATCTGGCCTGCTGCTTATAAAACGTCTAGACTCGAGACTCTAATGGAGTCTGACACACTAATGTCATGACAACAGCATACAAATTGTATGCGTGTGACGTCATTAGGGGGCCCAGGGGCCTGTCCCCCCCCCCCCCCTATATTTTATTATATATTAATTTTCATTTTTTTTTACGATTCCCTCCAAACCTCCCCCAAAGTTCCATTGGCATTCCACCTCATGTCATTGAGCCCCCCCCCCCCCAAATGGATTTTCTGGATCATCCGCCAGTGCATTTAGTTTAGACTCGAGACTCTACTCATAGAGTCTGAGACTTTAACGCCATGGCAATGCCATATAAATTATATGCATATTTGTGATGTCATTAAAGATTTGAGTCTCCAATCTAAAAGGTTTATAATCACGGGCCCAGGGAGCAGATGGTAGACTGGAGTCGAGCAAGGCATGAGAAATATATGAGTGACAGTATTGATTGATTTCATGTTTTAATCATGACAGATTAGTAGTAGTCAACCAAGATGAAGTCCATAACAATGTAACAGAGCCATTTGACACGAAACATTGACGTTGTTGTCAGTCATTTAAAAATGATGCTACTACAACAACAATGAAATATAGCAGATATGTTTTAGTACAAGGATCCTTCATGTGTGTGTGCAAATGCTGAATAAAAAAAGAAACAATTGTTAGGAAAATGTGAAAGTAGCATTTTTGTAGAAAACCAAGTAGGGTATGTTTTTTTAAAAAGAGAGAGAGAGAAAAAGGTGTTTTTTTGAGGCAAATGTCAAAGTAGCGCTTCTATAGAAAACCAAAAAGGGTCTTAAAAAAACGAGAAAAAAACGAAGGGTCTTTTACAGGGTTTGTGGCATTTTAAATTGGAAAATGGCTTTTGCAGCTTTAATTTGTGTTGTTATTGTTGTTGTTATTGTCATTATTCTGTGTCTAATTGCAGACTGTTCTACGTGGGTGGGCGAGAAGGTCACATGCCACAAATACTTAGTATGGTCCAGATCCAACGAATGACTCCATTGCCGGCCTGTCTGTTCATGGTAAGACATTTTTCCATCATGAGTGCCTTTCCTTTCAAAATTAATTACAGATGAAAAATGTATAGAGGATACTCCCCTCATGTCTTGTGATATTATAATTTATCAGCACGAGTTGATAAAAGTATGAAAGCCGAGGATTTTTATACTTTTATCAACTAGTGCTGATAAATTATGATATCACAAGACACGAGAGGGTATTCTTTTTATCAACCATTATCATTCTTTTCAGTTGCTACAATTGTAAACAATGTCAGCAATGTGGGTTGAATGTCACTATATTTGGCAGTGGTAGACTCGTTAACTAGCAGAACGACAGTGGCAAGACGTCACTAGTGATAGGTTTAGCGCTGTTTCATACACAGTGATGTAACAAAATAATGTCTTGTGATTAAAATTTGACCAATCAAGATTATTAGAAGTGATATCTCCTAGGAGAATATCGCAGGAGATGACACAAAATATAGTGCCAGCAATATCTCCTACAAAAGCCTTTAATGGGTGATAAATTGAATTACTTGTAATTTAGTAATATCAAGCATGAGAATTCTGTTTCATTGTGTGTTTTCAGGGTCTGCTGACTTTGGTCTACTTGACATCATCGGATATCTATGCTCTGATTAACTATGTCGGATTTGCCACATGGTTGTCAATTGGTTTGTCTATTGTGGTGCTCCTGTATCTGAGGTGGAAGAGACCCAACATGCCGCGACCCATCAAGGTGAGAGGTCATCAGCAGCAACGGTTAATATGTCTTAGTATGACATGTCTGGTGTGCCAGAAACTAAAACCTCAAATCTTTTGCTGTTGCTCTTATGTACATAACTGGTGTTTTATAATAATAAAAAAAATTAACAAAGGAAATAAAAATTCATGTAATAGTCCCTGAATACCTAGTGCAACAGAGATGCATTATGCAGAGGGGTGGTGGTGAGGTATATAAGTACATACCTTTAGGCCCATTGGAACTGTAGGGGGCTCTGTCCTTTCAAGTAAGGCCCAAAATATATACTTGTTTTAAATTCTCATCCTATAACTTACCCATGATATCCATGTCATAAACCCATGTGATAATTTAGTGTATTAACCCGGTTAATAATGGTATTCAAATTTAAAAGTATATGAAAATTTGCAAGATCTCTAGGTAAGAATGTGTTGTTGTCAATAGGTCATTTGTTTAAAAACCAACAAGACCTGTATACCTGAGCATAACGTTTTCATAAGATTTAGTCAAATTAATTTGTGCTAATTGTGATGACGTCATATTACTGATGAAGGCAACTTTCATACTGTGATTTACTAAATGTTGAATGGAAATGTTATCTTAGAAATGTTATAGGATAAATAGAATTCATTACTCATGTTTTTTTAACATTTCAACCTCATCTAGTTCATGAGTATTTGTCTTGGCAGAGCCTCAACAAATTAACAGATTAATGTAGACTTGGTTGATATTTTCCATATTGAAAAACACTCATGACAAATCGTCTGTCTGTCTGTCTGTCTGTCTCTCTCTCTCTCTGTCTTTCTCTCTCTGTCTGTCTGTCTGTCTGTCTGTCTGTCTCTCTCTCTCTCTCTCTCTCTCTCTCTCTCTCTCTCTCTGTGTGTCTCTCTCTCTCTCTCGCTCTCTCTCTCTCTATCTATCTATCTGTATAGCTCTCTCTCTCTATCTATCTATCTGTATATATATATTTATGAACTTGTATATACATGTATGAACCAAAAATGTGCTTGAGCTCCTCCCTCACTATAGCTCCCCCATTTGCATATCATTACTATAGGCCACGCTAGAGATTTTCTAATCTATTAGAATGCTACGATATCATTGTAGGCTAAAACACATGCCATAATGACATCATAGCATATGACTCTTATACCATGTAGTGCTAAGATAGCTATGAAAATATGGCCTTTGAATTTGCTTTTATTATCAGAACTTGTAATATATTTAAACACTGGAACTGTATTGATACAGACAACTACTGTAACATAGAATAGTACCGGGTATATAACATACGATTACACATTTTTCGACATTTACATGACTGGGTTTTTGTTTTGTTTTGTAGGTTGGTCTTGTGTGGCCGATCATATACACTCTGTGTTCTATATACCTGGTTGTGTTACCTCTCTATGCTAGTCCAGTAGAAACGGGTAAGTCAAACTTTTGGAGCACATTTTAAATACATACTTTTATATGATAACAATATTGATAGTATATTGCAAAGATATTCAAATAGAACAGAACTTTAGTTACCGTCCTAGCCCCACTCTCATTAACTGTCATCAGACGAAAACACAGAATAAAAAAATACAAATTGTTAAGTTTCTTTTAGGTAGATTTCTTATTTTAAGGATTACAAGGTCAAGGGGAGGTAACCCGACAGACATAAGAATTAGAAACATTGAAGGTAGTAATTTTAATAGAAGTGAAAATATTTTTAACCTAGTTACTCATGACAAAATATTCAAAGTTCAGTAAAAGATATTTTAGTGTTTTTTAATGTTATTATAAATATGTTTTTGTATTTTTATGTTCAGCTGTAGGAACCAATAATTATAAATACAAAGCTCAAGTTGTTAGTAGAAAAGATAATAATAAAACAAGATTTCATGTGCAAGCAGGGGGGGGGGGGCGGTAGGGGGGGGGCATGTACCAGCCAGCGATGGTTTTTATATATTTATAATTGTACAATATATTTATATATATGTGTGGGGGCCCACTTTTTGGAACCTGCTTACACCTGTGAACTTTTAAAATTTGGTTTCTTGACATTTTTATGGGATGTTGATTTTTAAACTTTACAGTTTACATTATTATTTCTACATCCCTTAGCAAACACAATAACATATTTTCATTCACTCACAGCACAGTTTTTGTACTGATTCTTGTACATGTATGAACATACACATGTATGTGTATTGTATATAAATTTAAATAACGTTCAAATGATACAAAAATGTATATGGTGTAGTTTTCGTTTTATAAGATTTTTTGGCGAGCGAAGTACCGTACTCAACTTTCTTGACATGTGGGAACCTGTTGGTAACCTGAACAACCATTGTCAACTTACTTCAATGTCTGTGCTGGGGTGTCATTAAACATTAATTGTAAAGTAAACTGGCCTGTCTTAAGTAACTATATTTTACATTAAAATGAGGATACTACAGTGTAACTCCTCCAAATCGGACACCCTTGGGACCAAGTAAAAAGTCCAGTTTTAAGAGGTATCCGGTTTAGAGAGGTTCTCTTCTGTACAGATATTTAAACAGGGACCATGACAAATATCCGGTTTTGATGGAATTCCAGTTTACAGAGGGTCTGGTTTTGAGAGGTTTCACTATATTTGATTGTCAACTAAGATTAATGTGTGTAAATGATTGTCTTGCAGGTATTGGCTGTATGATCATTGCCTCTGGTGTCCCAGTGTACATAATATTTATCTACTGGGAAAACAAGCCAAAAGGATGGTATAATATGCTTGGTAAGTTATCACTTCTTCATATTGTAAAGGTTACACACCGCCATTAATTACTCCATGCAGTTCAATACAATTTCTATGTCAGAATATATATTCTGTGAAAAATACAACACTGTCGAGAGGGTCATGTGACTGCTAATTTTAGGGAGTGCTTTCAACTGACAAGTACCGTGTAAAAAATCAACATACAATGTAGGTGGATCATGAAATTTTTCAATTAATGGCCCCTGTTCCTAACCACCGCCTCTTGTTGCTGTTGTGCAAGTGGTACCATGCTATTTTCACAGTTGTTATCAGTTAGTACTACATATAACAAGTTACTTCAAATCAATGGGTTATTTAAATACTACAGAGGTCAACCTATGTGTAATCATCAAAGCAAGATTTCAAAAAGCATATCAGCATTTTTAAGTATTTGTTTTATGAGGAACTATCTCGTAAACCGGACTATATTAAGCTGCTACAGAAAGTAACGACAAGAAAAATGGTGGTGTGTTGTCTGAAATTACAACATTATCCTGATGCATCTTGGGAATTACTAATAATAATCTCTTTGTAAATAATTAGTTTGATAACAAAATTTGTGCATTGAAATAGAAAAAGGACAATAGATGTGCAAGAAACATTAAAACTGGTGCATGCAAAAAATAAATTTTAGTTCTGAATATATTTTATTTTACTGATTTGTGTTGTATGTTTTCTTCTCAGACTTTTATAATAAATATGGTCTCTTTTTCAGACAACATCACGATTTTCCTGCAGAGACTTTTGATGGTGGTTCCAGAAGAGAAGAAAATGTCTTGATAATTCTGATATGTAATGCTCTTGTGACAATTTTGTTCTCGGCAAGCTGTGATGAATGATTTGGCAGTTTTCATATTTCACTTCATATAGTGGTAGCCATTTTGGATTTGGTCATCTTATGAATTATGGCAACATATTTTACCAAAATTATTTGAAGGAACATACCGGTAGTTATTTTTTTCCCCCCTGAATATATTGATGAATCCAAATCAGTTATCTGATCTTGTTCAGAACAAAAATGGACCCTAGCTAGTACATACAGATGATACATATAATATACTGACACGCCAAAAAACCTACACCATTCTTAGACCGATTTGGAAGTTATATAAATCATTTACATAATTCTCCTGCTTCGTGTGAACAGCTGATTGCTATACAAGAGTGATTCACATCATGGAAGTGTACATGATATCATAAGATTAAAATGTTCTGTGATATACATGTATGCATCTTACCGGTGATTAGACTTGACTTGGTATTTAACGTGCTCATATACCTCTATGGTTTTGAACACACCTATCCCGAGTCCGGCATCCAATAAGATCGGGGGTCTGACTCGGGACAGGAATGGGATTAGAACATAAACAGTAAAACCCCTCTGAACAGGACACCCGATGGACCACGTAAAACATCGAGTATTCAGAGGTATCTGGCTTAAAGGTGGGGTTTTCTTGATTGAAGCAAAGGTCTTTGTTGGGACCATGAAAAATGTCCAGTTTTGAGAGAATTCCAGTTTACTGAGGGTCTGGTTTTGAGAGGTTTCAGTATAAAGTACACGTATAGACAAATTTCAAAACCAAGAAATTCATTCGAGTGCAGTTAATATGTCGTCTAAAAACTGAGCCGCGCGTCTTCAGTGCGCCAGTATTCATATATTTAAAGTTTATGTGATAGTTTACATACTCAAAAACCTTCTATAATTAAAAAAAACTAAATAAAAAGTGAAGTTTTGAATCACTAAGTATGTGCTAGTTATAGTATATGCTGTAGTTAAACTATATGTTGTTAATTATCAGATGCGTGTACAGGGAATTGTGCAGGTTGGGTTCAGGACTATGGCGAGTGAAGTGTTATGGGGGGGGGGGTGTCGGGTCGTGCTCCCAGAAATAAAATACATTTTTTTTTAAATTGTTGCAGGGAGGTGCTTTGACCCCCCCCCCCCCCCCCAGATATTGATTCAAAGGTGTCAAAACTAGATGTATGTTGTGTTATCAGATACTGAATTCGGATATTGATTCAAAGAAGGAGTAAAAACTAGATGTATGTTGTGTGTTATCAGATAATGAACTCAAATATTGATTCAAAGAAGGTGTAAAAATTAGATGTATGTTGTGTGTTATCAGATAATGAACTCAGATATTGATTCAAAGAAGGTGTAAAAACTAGATGTATCTTGTGTGTTATCAGATAATGAACTCTGTCCTGCTCGTAGTCTTGTTTTGTCGTGCTATTCTTCATTAGAATATGAGGTGAATCTGTACTCGAATTGGGTTACAGCTCTTTAGTCCGAAGGTTCAACACTAACCCTAACCCTAGGTTCAGTAGTCTGAAGGTTCAGTAATCCAAAGGTTTATAGACCTAACCCCGGACTATTGAACCTTCAGACCATTGAACGTTCAGACTATAGAGTGGTCCCCCTCAAATTGTACTTGGCATGTCCACTGTCAGTTGCGAGTAGCTACCACAAATAAAGACTTACACATACATGAATTTAAGGGAGTGTCTGGGATACGCACATACCTTTCGACCTTCAAAATGCTCCCAAAATCTGGTGTGTAACATGTTTTTAATCCATTAATAATTTTTAGTGGGATGAAAGTAATATCTTTGTTGCACTACCTCCTGAGAAAAATCTTACATCTGCCCATGATAGAAAAATAATGTGTCTGCATCCTGATTATATTGAGCCTAGCTGAAGATTTTCTGTAAATAGCAGCTAATTTTCTGACTGGTATCTATTAGTTGCATAGCTGTCAAAATATTAAAATTCACTGTTGCTTTATGAAAGAATGGTTGGTTCCAGTATTGTGAAATGAAATGGAAAAAAGATGTGCATTTTGTGCATAAAACATGTAGTTTTTATGTTTGCTCTTTGTGTTAGTAGAGCTACGTTTTTGTGTACCATTTTCAATTTCCATTTGTTGATGTCAATCTAGATTGATCTAGTTTTTGCCATCTGCTGGCATTATTTTTTGTTCTTTATATCAGTAGCTTTGTTTTTCTTTTGCATTTATTTTTGTCACTCTAGATTTGTCTATCCTGCCATATTTTGACATTATTTGTTTTATTCACTTATTTGTTTTAATACAGTTTACCAAGGGAATTTTTGATGGCTACTGTCAGCAGAATGTCATGACTATTCATGAATGAAGAAATTACACTTTTTAAACAAATGTTATGTTTTTGCAGAAATATTAAGAAGCCGATCATGAAATTGATTTAATTTTTATGACTGTATTGATATACATGTATACTCTATGCATGTATTTTAGAGGAATACATTCTTTCAGTAACACTTTACTTTGTTGAAACTTTGTTTTGTTAACTGTTTTATATACTTTTGTGTCTAGTGGTATTTCATTATTAACACTAATTTATGCTTATTTTTGGTCTCCGGGGTTCTCTGCATGTTCTCATATTATTTCATCTAATCTTTAATTTAGTGCTGTTATATTCATTTATTTTTTGACGATATACATATAAAGACTGCTAATGAAACATTCATATAGATACAACACATGGATACAGGATATATACACCTGAACACACAGACACACACACACACACACACAGACACACACACAGACACACATACACAGGCAGGCACATAAACACACATACACACACACACAGGCAGACACACACACACACAGGCAGACACACAGACAGACACACACACACTGAACATATGGTAAGGAAATTTCATATGAACAGTGTAATGTTGAAACAATCAGCATTATATAAATTTTTATTCCACATATATTTTTTAGTTCATTTATGTTACAAAAATTTAACCATCTTTAAAACAAATTGTGTTCATTCAAAATATAATTATTTTGGGACACTTTTTGTCCCCATTATTTATATGTACTTGCGTGAAATAAAAACATTTCAAATCATAAACCCTATATATTTTTTTAATTTACATTTGTTACTGTGGACGGGGGAGGCTATATTTTATTTACTAATATATGTACTCGTTTGTTTTACACATCTGCATGTAAGTATTGCATTACTGCACCATGGCACTAGTCCGTCCCACAGGGAACGTCCTTTTTCATACTATTGAATTTACTACAAGTTATTTATTTCTGAGCCGAATGTTTTCTAAATTGCACACAAACATAGTATATTTTTGTTATTTCCGAAACACTTTTACTTTTGTTCGTACGTCAAAGCAAACTGAAATTATGTACAAAAAACATTTTTGTAGGAGCATGGGATGGATTGGTCGAATCCATTATATGATATTGACTTCAAATACTGTAGTTCATGTATTTAACTGTTGCATGGACCTGAAAATTAAATGACTGTGAGTTTATGGTCTTGAGATATATGCAGACAAAAATGATATTAACCCAGGATGTGCCGGACACTTTTCACTAGATAGAATACTCTGAAACTTGAACCAATGAAAGTAATTACCCCCACCCCCACCCCCACACCACCCACCCAGGTCAGAGGGGATCAAAATATGGATTTGATTATCTGGAAAGTTTACATGAATAATATAGGTCATAATTCTTCATATTATTATCATTATTATTATATTACTGTTTAATATGATCAGAGTTGAATATAAACATACAATACAGGACTTGTAGAATTTTTTTTATAAAATTCAATAGCCATGGGATGATTGATTTTTAATATTACGTCATGATTAAAAATCTACCAGCCCTACTTTACTTTAAGGTAATACAAGTTTACTAATAGTAATAATGTCACCTAAAGAGGGAGATACATGGAGCTTAAAAACACTAAGCTTGGGGGATGGGTGTGGGGGAAGGATATTCATGTTTAGAAAATATACTTAAATGCAGCATTTGACAACTTTTTCACTATTTAAAGTAAATATATTGAAATTATATTAACAAACTTTGTTCATTGGCAAACATCTACCAAAATCTTGACCACTCGCTTATTTTCTTTGGGCATTATATACCAAAAGAAATTATATTAACAAACTTTGTTCATTGGCAAACATCTACCAAAATCTTGACCACTCAGCTATTTTCTTTGGGCATTATTTTGAAGACATCAAATAGACATATATAATTGTGTTCATATGAACAAAACATTATTCTCTAAGTCACTCCTATAAATGTTTACAATGTTATTCCATATAAGCATGTAAATAGCCATTGAAAAGTATTTTTAAAGATTATATATGCATAAGATGACTGAACTCTGTTATGGCACTGTTGGTACAGTTACATATCGTCATATAATAACATATTTCTGACAGCTATGTGTATAGTATTGAATTATGAATATCATTAAGTGTTCTGTGACTGAAGTCACTGGACAGTGATATGTGTATAATATATGTATGTGTGTGTGTGTGTGTGCTTAAAGATGCAGTCTCGACCCCATATGTAATATACTGATAGAAAGTTTATAATGAAACGAATGCAGTTGGTTTCCTCTGAAGACTATTTCTCGTTCCAGTGCACCATGTCTGATATATCAAAGGCTGGTATGTACTACTCTGTCTGTGGGATGGTGCATATAAAAGATCCATTGCTGCTAATCGAAAAGAGTAACCCATGAAGTGGCTACAGCAGGTTTCCTCTCTCAATACCTGTGTGGTCCTTAACCATATGTCTGACACCATATAACCATAAATAAAATGTGTTGAGTGAGTCGTTAAATAAACCACCCAGTAACTGATGATTAATGAATCGGTGTTCTGTAAAGGTGTCATTAAAATTAAAACAAAATAAACTTTAAACTTATCATTTACTGAAAGTTTGTTTTGCTATATTAATGAATAAAAATATTTTTTCTTACATCTGTGCAATAAGATAAAAAAGATCCCTTGCTACTGATGGAACAATGTAGCGGGTTTTCTCTCTTAAGACTATATGTAAAAATTACCAAATATTTGACATTCAGTAGTCAATGGTTAATAAATCAATGTGCTCTAGTGGTGTCATTAAACGAAACAATTTTTTTGGTGCAGTAAATTGCAGAAGACAATTTTAGAACTAACCCTTCTTTGTGCAGTATTTTTAATCTCTTACAATGGAATTCAGCAGTCGCATCCCATCACAGCTAATTCACATACACTGCATTTGAAGGTGACCTAGAGTGTTAATAAGATCTAAAGGGAAATCGAAGAATGGCGCATCACACGAAGAAGATAATTTAATGGTGTATTCAAAATGATAAATATTAAAACATAAACTAGAGACTGCAACTTTAAGAGATGGTTTGGGGTTTTTTAAATTGCATTTTACTAGTTATAAATAGTATTACACGATGTTCATATTGCCATTCATTAATTATATTTGGTCTGTTGGGATGTTAATATGATTACCAGTATCTTCATCAAGGTGTGCGTGTGCGTGCATGCGTGTGTATTTTGTGTGTTAGTGTTCACATGTATGTATGCATGCATGTATTTGTTTATGGGTGCATACCTGTGGATGTATTATAATATTGTGAAGATATATCAGTGAATTTAATGCAATATATATTTGTTGCAATTATTTTCTTGAGATATCTTCTGAGGATGTACATGTATATCATAATATTTAAAACCTTGTTGGCACTCTGTTTCGTCAGGCTGGTTAGTGTAACATCCCTGATTTCCTAATCCTAGACCTCTGGACCCCGTTCCACGAAGCAATCTTAGCCCTAAGATCATCGTAACTGTACAGCTAACACGTGCACTTAAGGTGATCTTAGCGTTAAGATCGCTTTGTGGAACGGGGCCCTGAACACTACTGTATCACAGTTACCATGTATAATGGCTATTGCATGTACCTGCATGTGTAGTCACCATTCACTCTGGCGTAGAAAGGGGGGGGGGGGGTTAAGGGGGCATGTGCCCCCCACTTTTCAGATATTTTGCTTTATAATAGTGTAAGTGTGTAAATATAAAAGTGTGACACCCCCCCCCCCCCCCACAGACACACACACTTTTTGGCACCTTCCTACGCCACTGATTCATGTACCACATCCTCTCTCACTTGCCAATAACAGGGCCCGTAGGAAGTCTTAAAATTATTGGTAAGGCCTATTTTGACTTCATCACGCATGGAGTAGGATACGAGATAAGAACAGACAGGCTTTTCCTTTCACATACTAGAAAACAGCAGTATTGCGCAGACCCGTAGGCACTGAGGGGAAGGGTAGAGCTGGTTGTCTCGCCACCCACTCCAGGAGCCCGATCTTTGCTCTAAGATCATCGTAGGTTCATAACTACATTATGATATATGCCAAAATAGTGTTACCTCAAGACTAACTAGTATTTTTGTTTTGTTCTTTAGTCAACCCTCCCCCTCCCTCGACCCATTTCAAATGCCTTCCTATGGGCCTGTAATGGATAAAATAAACTGTTTTTATTCAGTCTGCTAGACCTAGTAATAATTATTATTAGCCTACTTCAATAAAACAATAAAATATCATTCAACGGACACCCCCACCCCACCCCCTTAATAAAAAGACGCTACCTCAGTGGTGCAGAAAGAGTATGCTTACACTTTGTCTTTCTGTTCAGTTCAGTTCACACCCTTTCTTCGCAGAGAAAGCAAAGAAAGGAATTAAAGTACTGAAGTTAACTGCCGTAGTTTTCGGTTTTATAGATCGTCTGTACAGACTCCCTTTGAGTGTATTTTGATTTTGTTTCTTTTCTGTTTGATTCTGGTCATTATGCTGACCGTTTCATGTCCATTTAGGGTTTTAGCAATTGCATCAGGGATGTTTCATGTTCATGCTGTGTGAGGTTTTTTTTTTTTTAAAGCTAGTGTTATAAAATTGTATTTTGTAAATACGCTGTTTTCTGTTAGAATTATATGCAAACAAACGATGTAATATTGTTGTATTTCGGTGTGAAAGTAATAAAAAATCGTAATCTGACTTAAGAGTTTCGTAGTTTGTTTAAACATCGTTACTAGAATAAGTATAGAATATAGGTTGTTGAATCTAGGTGTATGCATGTGCATACATCTATATTATTTCTCGTTCCAGCCAGTGCTCCACAACTGGTGTAACAAAGCCCGTGATATGTGCTATCCTGTCTGTCGGATGGTGCATATAAAAGATCCCTTGATGTTAATCGAAAAGAGTAGCCCATGAAGTGGCGACAGCGGGTTTCCTCCCTCAATATCTGTGTGGTCCTTAACCACATGTCCGACACCATATAACCGTAAATAAAATGTGTTGAGTGCATGGTTAAATAAAACATTTCCTTCCTTCCTTTTACATCCATAGTATATGTATATAACTACATAAGTTACGCGCACGCACACACACGCGCACGCACGCACAAATTATAGAAATCCTTATAAGCTGTTCGGTGAAGGGATAACTAGTCTAACAACGTAAAATAGTTTATTTCAAATTTTATTTTACAGCTATTAAATTTTAATAGATAGGCCCTCTGTTTCATTATTGTACTGAATGTATTCGAAGCTGCAAGACCAAGAGCTTGAAATCAATACAATACAATAACTTTATTTCCATATTAATATATTAATAATAAAAACATAGTCTGGTTGGCCAGCAAAAATAAAGTACATAAAACAATAATTGCTAACAACTAAAAATTGTATCTAATAAAGTACATGTAGTGTAACAGATTCTATTGTCTTTTGTCTGATCTTCGATACTCAGTAAATTACAATAAATATTATTAAAGTGACAGGAGGTCTGGTTAGCAGAGTAGTTCGTGCCGTGTCCAAATCTGAGCAGTTTTGCTACTGTAATGAATTGTGTTTTAGGGCAGTTGATGATATAATAACATTTTTCGTATTTATTTAGTGTTTGAAATATTGGGAATTCTTGTGCGAGTGTAATAAAATATTTGCTTCTGTTCGTTGCCAGTTGTTTACAGTCAACGAGAAAATGTGTCTCTTCTTCAACTGCCTCTTTGCAAAGCTTGCAGAGTCGGGTCTTTTCTGAGAATATGCGGTACTTGCCTCTTTCGATTTCGAGGCGGTGTGCACATATTCTAATTTTGGCTAAATGCAGGGCCGTACCCTGACCAAAATCCATGGGGGGGGGGGGGGGGGGCACTAAATTTTATAAATAATTTTTAACATACTATAAAGATTAAACATTTCTATGCTATTACTGGAGATATATAAAAAAATAAAAAAAGGACAAGATTATCAGGGGGGGGCAGCTGCCCCCCTGCCCCCCCCCCCCCCCCCCCCCCGGAGGGTACGGCCCTGAAATGTCTCCTTTGATTACAGTTATTTAATGTTTCGAGATACAGGGCAAGTTGATAAAGTCATACTATGTGTTTATAATATAACAGTTTTTCAGTCTTTTAATTTTTGTTTAAAGTAATGCCTGTAGTTGTGTTGTAGTTTTTCAGTTACCAGTTTGTTGAGTGTTTTCTTGTTCTTTGGTGAAGTGCTAATAGCTGTTATGTCGATGCAGTTCAGGTCAGGTCAGGTCAGAGTGTTGTAGCGCACGCCTGTTGTAGCGCACGCCTGTCCTGGGCACATGGACCGGCCTGGGCCGGCTCCTCTGTCTAGGACAGGAAAGGGGTGGGTTGGAGGGGGGGGGGGCTGCACTGGTAGGTACAAGGGAGGACCAGCAGTCCGACCGGGGCCGGTAACAGGCGGAGGGTTGAAATCAGAATGTAGGTATTGGGCTAAATAGGGTCATTGTGCACAACTCTACTACACTGTGTTTGCTTACAACCCCTGAACATGAATAAAACTGGTAACAGTAAAAAACAACCTGATTAAAATTAGTTCTACCAGTGAAGCTAATTTTAATTAGATTGCGGTACAAACAAAATGGTTTGCACCGTCGTATTTCAAGAAGTAAAACATTGTGTTCCAAAGGATCAGCCGTGAGTGGGTGTCAACTAACAGATATATGTTTTAATAACTGAAGTGACGTACTGAATAAATTTTTCCTGCATAAAATATCAGTGACTGCTTGTCTGGTCGTCTTGGTGTTTGTTTGTATTAGGTCAAAATGCATTTCATTCCCGAATATATATATATATATATATATATATATATATATATATATATATATATATATATATATATATATATATATATATATATATATATATATATATATATATATATATATATATATATTGCGACACCAAATCCAGTTTGAGCTATGTACAAAAATATGACTACCAGAAACACATTGAATTATACAAACACCGCTATTGTAAACAAGAAACTATACCAAATCAAAACATATGCAAGGTTTGTATATCAAAATATAACCACACTTTAAATACAGTGGGGATAATGACTTTTAAACATAAGAATGAAATGCTTCCATCGAAACTATTATGACTAGCTGGAACTTTCTATTCCAGTTAAACATGTACGTCTAACTACATAGGTCTACGTTTAATAACTTAGCAACATCTTTCAATCGGCATTTAATATTCTTCAGTATTCGCTCGATGCGCGGTCCGTGTGGGATCGATCCCCGTCGGTGGGCCCATTGGGCTATTTCTCATTCCAGTCAGTGCACCGCGACTGGTATATAAAAGGCCGTGGTATGTACTACCCTGTCTATGGGATAGTGCATATAAAAGATCGGAAAGAGTAGCCCATGAAGTGGCGACAGCGGGTTTCCTCTCTCAATATCTGTGTGGTCCTTGACCATATGTCTGACGCCATATAACCGTAAATAAAATGTGTTGAGTGCGTCGTTAAATAAAACATGTCTTTCTTTCTTTATTCTTCAGTAGTTCTTACTACTTTTATAAGCATACAAAAATATTTCAGTATTTAAAAAAAAAAAAAAAAAAATCCAACCCACCCCAAACAAAACCCCACCTAAAAATATAAATACCCTCCCCTAAAAAACACACAAAAAAGAAACAATTTAACACCTTTATTTTTTTTATTTTTTTTTTTTAAATTTCATTATTTGTATCAAAACGTTTTCGACATATTGTGTTTGGTATGTCTTCTATGGAAATGCAGGTTTGGATATACTACAACGATTTATTATTGTTTTGGTTTGAATTGAATTGTCAGAAAAGGCATATGAAACGGGGGTGGGGGGGGGGGGTCTGGGGTCATCAGCCCTACCCTTCGACGAGTGGGATAATGAGCATTTCCAAGGCAACTTATGAAATCGAAAGACTGAATATTTCAGGGTACAGATGTGGGTAACGTGTTTTGTTGCTATGTGTTTTCCCTCTATTATTTCGTGCTGCATTTAGGGTAAATTGATCATTGACAGTTTATTATTTATTTACTTGAGCTCCCATTAACGCGCCTCATCCGTGCGACGTGTATCTCTTAATTGAAGAAAATCGCTTGACACTGTGAAAGTGTGGTTCGCGTTTTTTTCACTTAGAAGACGGTCCACTCATAAGTTATTACATTTGTTTCATCTTCAAATTCCATGTAGTAAATGTACATGTAAATAACAGCGAAGCCAAGTTACATTGTGAAACCAAAAAATAAGTTCGTTCTTCATAAAAATTTTGTTATAAAATCCTGGGGCGTAGCCAGAGAGAGAAAAAACGCCGAGGAAAACCCAAACTTGTAAAATAAATATCAGGGTCATGGGAAAAATAAAATAAATCTGGGGAAATTCCAGACGAGGCAAATAGCTCGTGTGCCTCATGCTGGCTACGCCATTGAAATCAGTAGATAGTTTGAGATTTCTCTACGCGAAACGCCCGTGAAACGTGTGAGGCGCATAGTTAAAAAAAAAAACCCCACCAACATTTAAAGATGTTTATTCTTCTAACGTTGACGTGTGTTATTACAAATGTAAATAAAACATTTGGTAGTACTGTATTCTTAAATATATGTTCACTTATTTTAATTTGTTAGTGTTAACGGGCTGGACGTAGCCCAGTGGTAACGCGCTCGCTTAATGAGCGATCGGCTTGGGATCGATTCCCGTTGGTGGGCCCATTGGGCTATTTCTCGATCTAGCCAGTGCACCACGGCTGGTATATCAAAGGCCGTGGTATGTCCTATCCTGCCTGTGGGATGTTACATATAAAAGGTCCTTTACTACTAATTGAAATATACAGTGGGTTTCCTCTCTAAGACTGTCAAAATTACCAAATGTTTGACATCCAATAGCCGATGATTAATAAATAAATGTGCTCTGGTGGTGTCGTTAAACTACGTGAAAACAACACGTGCGTTTCGTGGACATTTCATGTAGAGAAATGTTAAACTCTGTAATTAAGTCCTCGCTTATAGCACATTATTAATACACAGTATATAAAACAAATCCATAAATATTATAGTATTAAAAATAAAAACCAAAAATACCATCCCAGTTATTAATAAAGTTACTTTTTGTAAAACGCTTGGGGAAAAACTCCACTGCTCAGTCGAATTGACTCGCATCAGACCTGTGACGTAGCATCCGGCGTTCTGTTAGTAGGTCAACATGCCGACAGCAGAGAATGATTTGTACATTTGTACATCCACTCTAATGGTACCTCGATTGGTGAGGAAGTGGTATATAAGCACGTTAACCTAGTTACCTACATACCTGTGAGAAACAGGACACAAGGTCAGTCACGACTTTTGAAAGTGGGATATTAACATTTGACTGTACTAAAAATATGTGTTCAGATCAGACCGCATTTAAAACAAGCAGAATAAATAACATTATTTTATTGATTAATATCACATAAAATAGGGATCTGGATTTATTGTTTTAGACAGATAGGTATGATGCAATGCAGGTATGAACACATACAAATAATAATACGATTTATCTTGCTACCTACACCCGTTACTACAGGTGTTGTTCATTGTTTGTTACGCTTTCAAAGAGGCGCGATTATTTCAGAACACTTTCTGTGGTGTCCTAATTACTGGGGACCTGCCGTCATTGTTTAAAATGTGACCACAGGCAGACAGTAGAGGTATGATCGCATGCTGGTGTAAACACTATAGGGACAAGATCGCGCGCTGGTTTAGACAGGGCTAATTACTACACGAACCGTTCTTTTGTTCTTGAATTTGCTTCCTAAGTCCGGAATAGAAGACATCCGGTATCGACTGAGGTTTTTTTTTTTGTCCTAATAAATTAACGGTAGCTGAACGGCGGTTTACACATAATGCCGGTTTAGATGGATGCCGATTTGGACAGTCCACTCTGTGTGTGTATGTGTGTGTGAGTGCACGCGCGCGCGTGCGTGTATATGTATATATATATATATATATATACAAACTGTGTATGTGTGTGTGTGTATATATATATATATATATATATATATATATATATATATGTATATATATATATGTGTGTGTATATATATATATATATATATATACATACATACATACATACATACATACTAACATACATACATACATACATACATACATACATACATACATACATCATGCATGCATGCACGCACTTATGCACGCACGCACAAAAAGTTTGTATTTATGAAATACAAGCCCCATATTTTATTTATCGCTCTAGGCTTTGTACCCTCCAATGGCGCAGGCAGGATTTTATATTGTGATTGGGGGGGGGGGGGGGGGGGGACAACCCACACTATGTATATACATGTGTATGTATGATTTTATAAAATTTAATAGTTTTTAAAAAAAAAGATGGGGGTGGGGTGGGGGGCGTGTTCCCGTGGATCCCCTCCCTACGTCACTGCAGGGACGGCGCATGGCCGTAACACTTTTCAAAGAGACACTTTTATGGGTTATATTTGTTGTATCTGTGAAAATGTCCTTCTCAATTGAATTTGAAAGAAGAGTCTGGCAAACCGAGCCGTACCACTATATTTTACACTGCCGCTTCTGCTCTGGTGTCCTCCCCGTCTCCTCACCTCACCCTTTTGACCTCTAGTTTAGCTCGTGCTCGTTGTGGTTTTTGTTTGCTGTACCATGCGCAATCGTAGAACATGTGCCAGTGGGAATACAGGCTTGGAACAGATATGTTTAAAAAAAAAAAATAAAAAATAGGTGTCATATTTATCGACCACCTTAAATAATTGTCGTAATCCCCAGGGATGACGTGGTCACTGCATCGTGATGGTCATTTCCATTACGCACGGGTTCTGTTTAAGAACCACTTCCATGCAAACCCTGTGATTGTCGGTTTGTTTAAAGTTCGGAAAAACTGCTGCTTTGATACATCCAAACACTAAACAATATGGTTCACCATACCCTATTTTACATTTGAAACTATCTCTAAAAGAATATTACATCCATACAATTCAATTCAATAGAATAAAATTTTCCTGTTTTAAAAATACACGTGTTCCACTTTCCCAGTATTATGCCGATTAGAGCGTCACGGGGGCACCTCAGTTGGCTCTTGGAGTCGACAGGCGTTTTAGAAAGCGATGGGAAAAACGCGACTTTTTATTGCGAATATATTAAAAACGGGTAAATTTTACAAATTTTTATTTTATTGATACTTCATATATATTGTAAAAGGTATACGTAGATACCAAACAATAGTGAATTACGTTTTTGATAAACGTGGACCTTTAAATATCACTGCAATAACTTCAGGAGAAATTCCGAGGAGCATTCTAAAAAGGGCGGAATGCACAAGAAAAACGAAAACAAAATGGAAACTTCCGAACCTTCAATTTTGACGTGTCGTAGTGCACTGATAAAAATGAGAGCTTTTACAGTTTTTGCAATTATTGCAATAGTTTGTAATTTAGACTGTTGTGTAAAGAAAAGCATAGCCGCAGAAGAAAATGATTTCTTCTTACCGACTGTAACAATATCGTTACTAGTGAGAAACAAAGCGCATTCATTACCGTGGTTTTTGGGATACATTGAAAGACTAAACTACCCAAAAAATCGCATGTCGCTGTGGTAAATTGTAGTTTACTTAAAATGTTTTAGTAATTTATCAGTGAAATATTCGATGGAAGAACTTTCCTTTGGCACTGTCACTAACCCTAACTGTATGATAAATAGGCCTATTTATAATGTTCCAGGGCAAGCTCTGGATTAGCCCGAGTGGATTAGCCCGGTCAGAGACCAAGCTATTGGGTTGAGGGTTTTTTGGGTTAGGGTTCTTGACAAGGGCAAAAAGTTGGCAAAGATTTCGGGCGGATCTAATATCACAATAATCTAGACGTTTTGGACGCTCTCAATACAGTCACAAGCGTATTTTTTTGGCATTTTGACGTTGGCAAAGATAATTCACAACAATCCTATGTTTGACGTTAAAAACAATAATCCAAATATTAATCACTAATACACACACTACAGAAAGAAACCCGACAGCACCCACATTCAGCTAAGCTTCGGCAAACTCCGGACAGCAGAATTCTAAGTTCGCCAACCTATATCGTGACGTTGCGTCACATGATAGCCCACTCAGCCATTACGTCTACTAGGCGGAATCGCCCAGTGGGCGATCACGTGATCTACGTCACGAAATAGGTCACCGAGCTTTGTAATTCTTGCGACGGAGTGTCACGAAGCGTAGCTGAATGTGGGTGCTGTCGGGTTTCTTTCTGTAGTGTGTGTATTAGTGATTAATATGTTTTATATGTTTTAATCAATTAACTTGAAAATGATTAATGTAAAAGTATTTAACGTCAAACATAGGATTGTTGTGATATTAGAGCGGAAATCTTTGCCAACTTTTTGGTTGTCGAGAATTGCCAAAAAAATACATAGCTTGGTCTCTGACTGTAATGAGAACGTATTTATGTCCAAATGTCCGTCTAGCTCTCTTACAGTCAGAGTACTCGGGCTAGCTCTGGATGAGCAAAACATTTCGCCAAATTATCTTTAAACATGCAAAACCAGTTATTTTTCAACTAAATACCAATTATTGTTTGAATGTTTTTTCACCAATTTAAAATACAATTTGCCAATTGTATCTAAAATTCGCAGTTGGCAAATTTGGCGAGTGCCAGAGCTAGTGCTGTTCTTTATATGTGACAGTGCCGAAGGAAAGTCCTACCCTGATGGCAATAGCTATCGTGATATAAATTGTTGTAGGTAGAGCGCATCACCAACAGTACTTAGTAACCATTGTGCCATCAGTAAAGCTCCACAGTGGCAAAATGTATACACCTGGTGTACATTATATCTGCCAATATTAAACATTGGAAATATGTCTACATACAGCAAAATAACCTTTCAGTCATGTTTATTTGCTGCAAAAGTCACTTTTAAAAAATTTGTCATAGGCAGGCTCAAAATTTCAGTTGTTGGGCTATTTCACCCATGGCAATTCTTTAAAAAACTGCAGAGGGAGACAAATTCTGAAATTCGAGCCCTGCAACACTTGTGACATCGTCTAGTCTGAGTACTCTGCTGTTGGAAAACAAGAGGGACATTTGGACAGTTACAATTGGCAAAACCAGCTGTATTTCCCCCACATTTGGACAGTTACAATTAACAAAACGAGCTGTATTTCCCCCACATTTGGACAGTTACAATTGGCAAAACAAGCTGTATTTCCCCCACATTTGGGGCATTGAAATATCATTATCAACTGTATATTGTGGGGTGAGACGTAGCCCAGTGATAAAGCGTTCGCTTGATGCGCAGTCGGTCTGGGATTGATCCCTGTCGGTGGATCCATTGGGCTATTTCTCGTTCCAGCCAGTGCTCTACAACTGGTGTAACAAAGGCCGTGGTATGTACTATCCTGTCTGTGGATGGTGCATATAAAAGATCCCTTGCTGCTAATCGAAAAGAGTAGCCCATGAAGTGGTGACAGTGGGTTACCCCTCTCAATATCTGTGTGGTCCGTAACCATATGTCTGACGCCATATAACCGTAAATACAATGTGTTGAGTGCGTAGTTAAATAAAACATTTCTTTTTCTTTTAATAATATACTATTTTCAATTTGTTACAATGATTTAATGACAAATAGAGGATCCCGGCTGAGATGTTTCTTCCAGCTGTTGCATTGTCTGTCAACTATGTCTAAGAAATGATTCAAAAACACTATCTAGTATTATTAAAATTATACTTTTGACGGTCATCACAGTGTACACAATATGTACATGTAGCTATTATATTAGAATGTGTTGAGTGCGTTTCCTTCCTTCTATTATAGGGTGGGACGTAGCCCAGTGGTAAAGCGTTCGCTTGATGCATGGTCGGTCTGGGATTGATCCCTGTCGGTGGACCCATTAGGCTATTTCTCATTCCAGCCAGTGCTCCACAACTGGTGTATCAAAGGCTGTGGTATGTGCTATCCTGTAAGTGGGATGGTGCATATAAAAGATCCCTTGCTGTTAATCGGAAAGAGTAGCCCATGAATTGGCGACAGTAGGTTACCTCTCAGTATTTATGTGGTCCTTAACCATGTGTCTGACGCCATATAACCGTAAGTAAAATGTGTTGAGTGCGTCGTAAAATAAAACATTTTCTTTCCTTCCTTCCATCTATTATATTAGATTACTGGAATACAGTTAAAAGAAGTATCATTTTGAGAGAGCCTTTTTAAAGTTCAGTTTAAAATTGTTGAAACAGATTTCTTTAAACTAAAAAAGAATATTACCTTAAAGGGACACACCCTAGTTACTGCTATTTGTTAACCATTACAGTGTTGTTTTTGCTATTAAACCCCATTTTTCACAAATAAAATTGCACTTTACTTTGTTTGTAAAACCACGAAATGCATTTTTGGCTTTTTTTCACAAGACGTGTTGTCGAGAAAAAACCGTTAAGCAAGCGAGGTCCAATCTATTTTTAGAGGGGATATTTCCATTTCAATGTCACAGACGTTGATATATCATGTGACCGTTATCATTTTGGTTCGGTTTGTTTTCTCGTGCACGGTTCGCACAATCAACATCCGATTTGTTGTTGTTCATTTGTGAGATTTTTCTTCACAGTTCGTGAACATTTTCAGTAACAATAAAGTTCAGACAAGTAAGTGTCTCAATACAAAACGTTACAAACCCTTAAAACCAATAATTTTGCTAAGTCTTACGATATCTGGAGAGGGGATACAACCAGGACAGAACAGTTGGAACATGTCCAGGAGAGGTGAAACGAACGCACCCCAAGTCTGTGAAATTTGTCGTGACGTAGGCATTGTTGTGCTTCGAGCGACATCTACCAGTGACATCAGAATACTAACTTTCAAAATTATTTCAAGCAATTGGGACATGGGGATTCCCATAGTATTTATCGATATAAAACCTGCTTTTTCACTCCATTTGATAAAAACGTGATCTAAGTGTGTTACAGGTTTGTAGATTAACCAAATTATAATTTATTTTTCCCGGGATGGAACTAGGGTGTGCGGCTTTAAAAACTCGGAGCCAGTTAAACACGGTTTTTTTATTCAGTTTGAAACTTAATTTCCAACCTTTTCAATTTACAGGATCCGAAGTGATCACAATATTGACAATTCAACAGCAATACTTAAAGAATGGTTATCAGCGATGGAACGTCATTACCACCATGTAGACGTGCAGTATGATGAAGAACGACGAGGTTTGTTTATACTTACTGCAAAGTAAGAAGTATTGTTAATATTTTTTTTTAATATGTACACCGTGTTCTCGCTGGTTGAAAATTAAAGGAAAGCGGTTGCGTGATGCGGTACTCACCCTTCCAGAATTTAAAACAAAATAAAATGGAAAGCTTGGTTACCATATATTGTTGTGTGTTGGTCTACTTCGTGGAAAGACCTACGCCCTTATTTTGCCCCTCAGTACTTGATACAAAATAGTTGGTACGATGTACAAGCTGACTCATCTTTTATGTACCATTAGTTGAACCAGAGATGTTGTCGGTCTGACATTCACGGGCATTCGTTTTGGTGAACCAATCAAAGTTTTAATATTATTTTAATAAAGATTTCAAGATTTCTGAAAAATAAAAAATATTAAACAAAAAGTGATCCCCTAATGTGGGATAACATTTTTCTTTTCATTTTATTTCCATCTTCATTGAAAGAATCGATTGCATTGATATCGCCAGCTGATAATAAGTAGTTTTATTTTTGTAAAGGCAGTGTGTATATTATTTGGCACCCAAGATAAATGATTTTAACAATGAATACTACCAATTTCGTTGTATTTATAAGCAGTGATATTCCCCCAAACATGAAAAGTTTCTAATATTTTATAAAGAATTGCTGAATAACAAATGACAGTAAGTACAAATCATCAGTTACAGCCAACCAATTAACTGCATTTGAGGACAAAATACAGACAATAGTGGACACAAAAGGCAGAATGACTGTTCTGATCACGTGACAAATTTGGCACCAAATAAGTAGTTTTTCAGTCGGAGATTACCAAAACAATTAAAATAAAATGTTTTCATTGCTCAAATAAAATATAACTTTTATTGTGTGTATTAAATGTACAAATGGATACAGGTATGGGACACAACAGAGGCTGTTGAATTTTTTTTTTCTTTTCGTCAGTTGCATTTTTTTAGTGTGTGAAAAAAGTACATTTTGAAATAGCGGAGGTGGGTGCTGTAATACATAGTAGGATGTTGGAAAATAAAAGAGGGAAAGTGAAAGTTGGGCAGTAAAATGAGAAAGTGCATCGACAAAATGAAATAGTGGGGCGGCCTCCCCGCTTAAATGGAGCAGCGAGAACACTGTACATGTATGTATTAAGTATCACTTTAAGTATTTTTGTTTTAACGTTCAAGTTGTGATTAAAAATAGTGACATTTATCAATTTGATATATACAATAATTTGAACAAATTGTGCTATTACTGACGGTACTGGTAGTTGCAATAATTGCAGCTATAGATAAAATAAATTTTGTTGGCCTTTTTTATTAAATGGATTGTTCTCAATTTGCAGCCATTGTAAGATGTTTCTGACCAACAGTGCTTTTTGGCGACTAAAATCACATATTAAAATAATTTTCTTGATTAGAGCAAACTCTGGATAGTCCCTTTAATGATAAACATTAAATTATTTAATAATCATTATGAAATAAAATGTTTTACAGAACTTTGTAGAATTTGCTAAATTAAATTACTTTGGCCAAAGAGCATAATAACTGGCTGCAGTCGGCTTTCCCACGTTAAATTAATGCCAAGTACAAGTAAAGTAAAACATGCTCAGTTATATAGCTGTTTTGATACATGCAACAGAAAATAGCCATCAAATTTGATTTAAAACTGTACTTACAGTGACTATGTGTTGTTTTTCTCAGGCTATGATCATGAAAGATGTCCCTTGGAATGGACAGAGAAGAGGTTTGACAATGTGATTCAATTAAGACAACAGGCTCTTGATCATGCAAGGAATGCTTGGTCAGATTATTTATTCGTAAGCATTGCGTTTTATTTTTATGTTGTGCAGTGTAGCATTCCTAATATATATATATATTTTTTTTTTTAGTGCATTGAAACCATGCTATTAATACTAATATCCATAATGTTTCCTTTTATTCATTTTAACTAGATTTTCTTTCATATATGCAATTATGGTTCAAGCACGTTGTCCTACACTATAGAGGGCGGGATGTAGCTCAGTGGTACAGCGCTCGCTCGATGCGTGGTCGGTCTGGGATTGATCCCCGTCGGTGGGTCCATTGGGCTATTTTTCATCGCAGCCAGTGCACCACGACTGGTATATCAAAGGCCGTGGTATGTGTTATCCTGTCTGTGGGATGGTGCACATAAAAGATCCCTTGCTGCTGATCAGAAAGAGTAGCACATGAAGTGGTGAAAGTGGGTTTCCTCTCTCAATATCTGTGTGGTCCTTAACCATATGTCTGACGCCATATAACCATAATTGAAATGTGTTGAGTGCATCATTAAATAAAACATTTCTTTCTTTCTTCTTTTTTTTCATACACTATAGCTGTCTAGTGTATCTATCTAAAACAGTGTGTTAGTTAATTATTAGTGGTCAGAGAAAAGTCAGTGCAGTGGCCTTATAAGTTATACCAACCCATAAACGCTGGGTGGGACCAGAACAGGGAAGAGAACCCAGTGCCTACCAGTCTTACCGTCAGTGGCTTAACCACTGTGCCATTGAGACCAATTTTTTATATACAGTAAAACCTGTCTCAACTGGACATCCAAAGAACCAAGTAAAAAGTTGGTTTTTTTAGTGGTATCCAGTTTGTAGAGATTCTGTTCTATTCTGTTCTGTCAACAAATTCTGAGGGAATTCCAGTTTACAGAGGGTCCAGTGTTGAGGGGTTTCACTGTATATATCCTTAGGATACAAGGTATTGCTTAGATCTGACCAAATCAGGTACTGGACAAAACCATTATCAAAGAAATGCCTTCCAAAAGAAATGATGGTAATATTACTTGAACAGTTCCACAGTACGTATGGTTAGTTTTATTAGTAACTTTTAAGTGTCTAATGTAATTAGGACACAGAGTGGAAAAGTGAAAGAGCAAACCCCATGAAGACAAGAGAGAGTTCTTCTTTCCCCACTGTATGAAATAAATAAATGAAAAATAAAAAACAACTTTGCATAATGTCGATGAGACTACATTGTTTTATTGTTGACCTTTACCCAGATGTTGGACACTGATGTCATCTTGCACCACAAGGATACATTACAGATTTTAATGGGACATCAAAAGTAAGCATCTTTTCTTTTAATTAAGTATTGTCTGTTATTTATTTTACGTTCATCGGCGTACGAACAAAAAAAATCATCTGCAAACTGAATCGGCGAAGCCATTCTCAAATAAGTTTGCGGATGACTTTTTTTTTGGTTCATACCCAGATGAATGTAAAAGAAGTAACAGACAATACTTATATAATCAAATTTGAAACATACTTAATAATAACTTTTTATTTTGAATTATTTTTCTGGTTAAAACAATGCTCAGTAAGACAAATTACCAATATTAAATGACGTCATCAGATATGACGTTCCATGACGACGTTCATCGAGAAATTAACAAACTCCCGTTGCTACGGCTGGACCAATGGGATGATGTTATATTGTAATGGAAGTAAAGGAAATTTAACTATTGTGTATTGTTTTGGATAACAGAAATATTTGTTTTAGTAATAGTATATGTTAATTACTTGGAGTTGTACATCCTTTATTTAGTAAAGACTATTGAAAATGGTAAACATTTGATACAAAATATATCATTAGATATTTATTTTTAGACCTTTTTTTTAATTGTTGAGACATTTAAGTGATTTTAAAGTCTTTGCTCATAAATTTACAGTGTTTCATTTAAATATTAGTGTGAGTTTTCAATCATAATTGAAAGTAACAAATTTGATATAAAACTATTATTACCTGTATCAATTTTTAAAATTTCAATACATTTTTAATACATTCTATGCATTATTTTTTTAATGTCTGTAGAATTTCACTAACAAGACATATCTACAACAGTAAATGATGATTCATTTCTCTTTCTTTTTCACAGAACTGTTATAGGACCAATGCTGAACATATCAACTGAAGGAGCATATTCCAATTTTTGGTGTGGCATGACCGATGAGGTAATTTTTAATATTCTTAAGTCATCACATGTATGGGCAAACTCCAATTTTTGGTGTCCAGACCATCAGATTTCAAATTTTATGGAAAACACTTTTTTGGTTCCATGCCCAGTGATCATCGGAACCCATCAGAAACTGTTTTTTGGTAATCATTTTAATGGTGGATTATTTTACATGACAATTGTTATTAGACTTTTGGTTCCATGATTTTCTCATAAGCTACCGACACACTACTGGAAACAATCCTTTCTGTGAAATCTGGGGGTCTGGTGTTGAATTATGTTGTAATGTTTTTATCAAGTTTTAATATTCTTAAATAGCCACTAAAACATAAGCAATGAATTGTCTTCCAGTACATTTGTTTTAACATTGCCAATGCTGAGTAACAGATACACACAAACATTGATATACATGTATACTAAACACTAGGCTTTTGGTTACATTAGTAGTTGGATGTCTGTTTAATAATTTGGAATAAAAAAATAAAAACATTTAAAATATCTTTTAAACCTTTATAAAACTCCTTTCTAAAAACATTTAAAAAGCATTTTAAAAAAGTTTCTTAGGTACCGATTTATTAAACAGAATGTAATAATTTATTGTGCTTCGTACATCAGTTCAAACCAGAAATTACTTTTTTTTTTTTTTTTTTTTAAACTGTTTTTTAAATGTTCTCAGTGACAGATGATCAATATTTATATAGTGTGTACTGTTACAATACTGTGTTTTAAAATTAATTCTTTGTATTTTAGGGTTTCTACAAGAGAGTGCCAGAATACATGCCTATTGTCCTTCGTGAGAAAATGGGATGCTTTCCTGTTCCTATGGTACACTCGGCTGTTTTCATAAATCTTCGACACAGGAATTCATCGAAATTATCGTACCTCCCACCAAGTGATTATGAAGGACCAGTTGATGACATCATTATTTTTGCTCACAGAGTGAGAGAAGCTGGTGAGTGCACATCCCACTCTGCATTCATTCCAACTTGTTCAAGCCGCAACCTCTGTTAAACAGCTACCTGTCTTAATAAGCTACCTTTTTTTAATTCTCCCAAATTATGTAATTTTGTACAAACTAACCTGTATTTAGCAGCCACCTGTCTTAAAAGGCACTTTTGAGGTGGGATGTAGCCTAGTGGTAAAGCACTCGCTTGATGCATGGTCATTTTGGGATCGATCCCTGTCGGAGGGCCCATTGGGCTATTTCTCATTCCAGCCAGTGCACCACAACTGGTATATCAAAGGCTGTGGTATGTGCTATCCTGTCTGTGGGATGATGCATATGAAAGATCCCTTGCTACTAATGGAAAAATATAGCAGGTTTCCTCTCTAAGACTATCAAAATTACCAAATATTTGACATCCAATAGCCGATGATGAATAAATCAATGTGCTCTAGTGGTGTCATTAAACAAAACAAACTTTAAAAGGCACTTTTAGATGCTCCATTTGGTGGCTGCTTAACTTTATAATGTAAAACTATTTATTGAACAATTTTATCAATTAGTGTTATGATATATTCATATTGCCAACAAAAACATACAGAATGTTTGTTTTTAAAATTTAGTACGAGGTGCAGAAGAAACATTACAGCTATAAATGCACAATTTATGCAGTTTGTCATATCTTGAAATATATATTGTGCATACTGAATTTTTTATTTTATTTTTATGTTTTTCAGGCATGTCGATGTATGTTACAAATGAAATGTACTTTGGCACTGTTCAAATCCCTCTTGATTATCCCTACACGCTACATGATGAAGTAGAATTCTTTAAGCACACCAAACTGGAAGCCATGCGTAAGTTTATATTTTATAGTGAAACTTTCACCTTCTTGCCACTTTTTCAAGGTAATGTCACTTTTTAAAAATCTTGATCATACAAGTACAACTGTACATTAATATCCATCTGTTTGCTAAACAACAATAGAATTTAGATTTACAAACTGTAATCGCAGTTGTAATCGCAATAATCTGCATTTTAATCATTATGGGCTGGTACGCAGCCCAGTGGTAAAGCGTTCACTTGATGCGTGGTCGGTATAGGAATGATCCCGTCGGTGGACCCATTGGGCTATTTCTCGTGCCAGCCAGTGCTCCACAACTGGTGTAACAAAGGCTGTGGTGTGTACTATCCTGTCTGTGAGATGGTGCATATAAAAGATTCCTTGCTGCCAATCGAAAAGAGTAGCCCATGAAGTGGCGACAGTGGGTTTCCTCTCTCAATATCTGTGTGACCCCATATAACAAATGTGTTGAGCACGTCATTAAATAAAACGTTTCCTTCCTTTAGTCATTGTTAACAGCACACAAGATGACTTTTATTAGTGGTATTGTGGTATTAATCATTGTTAACAGCACACAAGATGACTTTTATTAGTGGTATTGTGGTATTAATCATTGTTAACAGCACACAAGATGACTTTTATTAGTGGTATTGTGGTATTAATCATTGTTAACAGCACACAAGATGACTTTTATTAGTGGTATTGTGGTATTAATTAATATACAAAACATTAACCAAAACAATTCTGTAATCATTGTTAACAGCACACAAGATGACTTTTATTAGTGGTATTGTGGTATTAATTAATATACAAAACATTAACCAAAACAATTCTGTAGTCATTGTTAACAGCACACAAGATGACTTTTATTAGTGGTATTGTGGTATTAATTAATATACAAAACATTAACCAAAACAATTCTGTAGTCATTGTTAACAGCACACAAGATGACTTTTATTAGTGGTATTGTGGTATTAATTAATATACAAAACATTAACCAAAACAATTCTGTAGTCATTGTTAAAAACATTAACCAAAACAATTCTGTAGTCATTGTTAACAGCACACAAGATGACTTTTATTAGTGGTATTGTGGTATTAATTAATATACAAAACATTAACCAAAACAATTCTGTAGTCATTGTTAACAGCACACAAGATGACTTTTATTAGTGGTATTGTGGTATTAATTAATATACAAAACATTAACCAAAACAATTCTGTAGTCATTGTTAACAGCACACAAGATGACTTTTATTAGTGGTATTGTGGTATTAATTAATATACAAAACATTAACCAAAACAATTCTGTAGTCATTGTTAACAGCACACAAGATGACTTTTATTAGTGGTATTGTGGTATTAATTAATATACAAAACATTAACCAAAACAATTCTGTCAAAAAATGTCTCAATATCAAAAGAAACATGTTGCTATTTTGTAAATAGGACAAGTACTTGGCAACCGGTTTGCTAAAGATCTGTATAGGTTGAGTTATCCATCTGAAGTCTCCGTTCTATTTTGCTGCTTTAAACCCATTTTCACATGACATCTTAACACATATTGTTATTGTTAGCAGTAAAAATAGCAATTAAAAATGGGGAAAATTAAAACCTACAATCATCAGCCTACTTCTAATCATTGAAGAAATATTTGTAAATGTATTTATGTGTTATATTGATAGGCCCCCAAAAAGCGACAACCCTTCTTAATGTTAAATTCGATAAAAATTATGGGGATAGTAATTTTAATATTTGAAATTTTGCACTCATTACTATATGGACATTTTCCACATACAGTGAACATTGTAGGACCTTAGGTCAAATAAAGTTAACATAGCAACATATTCAAAAGTGTATGTAAATGCCAAAAGCTAAGTGAAAATTATCTCCCTTTAGACTATCCTATGTTAAAATGTCACATGAAATGGTGAAAGGTTAATAATAACAGGGCTAGCTCAGGTGCTCGCCAAGTTCGCCAATTGCGAATTCAAAAAACAATTGGTGAATTGTTTTAATTTGGCAAATAAATGTAATAATTGTTATTTTATTAGAAAATAACTGGGTTTATGCCATTTTTGAAGTTTAAATGGATGATTTGGCGAATTTTTCTGCTCACCCAGAGCTTGCCCTGAATAATGATGTATTGCCTTTTATGTTATTAAAGCAATAAGTGATTTTACTTGTTTTCTTTCAGTGGAAGGTCCTCCTCTGTATGTCTCTCCACACGTATACGTACCTCCTATTCCGCAAGACAAACTGGGTCTTGATGAGGTTTGTTACTTTTAGTTTAATACAAAGACATCACTAGAGCACAGTTTGGGATCGATCCCCGTCGGTGGGCCCATTGGGCTATTTCTTGTTCCAGCCAGTAAACGGCCTCGGTGGCGTAGTGGTTAGGCCATCGGTCTACAGGCTGGTAGGTACTGGGTTCAGATCCCAGTCGAGGCATGGGATTTTTAATCCAGATACCGAATCCAAACCCTGAGTGAGTGTTCCGCAAGGCTCAATGAGTAGGTGTAAACCACTTGCTCCGACCAGTGATCCATAACTGGTTCAACAAAGGCCATGGTTTGTGCTATCCTGCCTGTGGGAAGCACAAATAAAAGATCCCTTGCTGCTAATTGGAAAGAGTAGCCCATGTAGTGGCGACAGCAGGTTTCCTCTCAAAATCTGTGTGGTCCGTAACCATATATGTGTTGAGTGTGTCGTTAAATAAAAACATGTCTTGTTCCAACCAGTGCACCATGACTGATATATCAAAGACCGTGGTATTTGCTATCCTGTCTGTGGGATGGTATATATAAAAGTTCTCTTTGCAGCATTAGAAAAAATATAGCGGGTTTCACTGTGCTCTAGTGGTGTCATTAAACAAAAATAAACACTAGAGGACATTAATCTTTTAGTTTAATACAAAATGTTAATATATTTTACAAGTTTTTTTTTTACCTTTAATAAATATAAACCGACAGTAATACCCATCATTTTCTATAACTATAATGATATTTTTTGAAAAAGTTGCAGTTTTTATATGATTTTTTTTTTTAAGGTTTCACTATTGGAACATTTTAACTTTACCATAATTTAAAAAAATTAAAAATGGTTTATTATAAGTATACTCTTCAAAAGAAGAAACGCAAAACCACATTGTCGTAACATTTGGAGAATTGATTTAATTATTGAATGGTGAGTCCGATAATTACCAAATGTTGCAGGATTGTTCACAGTTCACTCTAGTCCATTGTGAGTAAGTGATAGGACACACCACCAAGGTCAAGGTCATCTGGAGTCAATACCGGGTGTGGCCTCCGCGTGTGTTGACAACTGCCTGGCACCGCCTGCCCATTGAAGCAACCAGAGTACGGATGACGTCCCGGAGGATGGTGGCCCACTCGGCCTGCAAGGCTGCTGCCAGCTCGGGCAGGGTCTGGGGCTGTGGTTGTCGCTGTCGGAGGCGTCGGTCCAACTCGTCCCATAGATGCTCAATTGGGTTCAAATCCGGTGATATCGATGGCCAAGGAAGGACATTAATGTTGTTGTTCTGTAGGAAAGCCGTTGTGAGACGTGCTGTATGAGGCCTGGTGTTGTCATGTTGGAACACTGCGTTGGCGTTGGCCATAACTGGAACGATGTGTGGCCGGAGGATCTGGTCAATGTAGCCCTGTGCATTCAGGTTGCCCTGCACGTGGACCAGGTCAGTTCTGCCAGTGTGTGAGATGGCTGCCCACACCATGACAATACCCCCGCCAAATCTGTCCACTTCCTGCACGCAGTTTGCCGCATAACGTTCACCACGACGCCTATACACGCGACATCTTCCATCATGACGTCGGAGTAGAAATCGGGACTCGTCACTGAACCACATCTGTCTCCATCGCAGTTGAGGCCATTGTCGATGAATCTGGCACCACTGCAGTCGGAGTCGATGGTGTTGTGGTGTTAAGATGACACCTCGAACTGGACGTCTGGCACGAATTCCTACCTCACGTAAGCGGTTCCGTACGGTCTGGTCGGATATCCTGCGCAAACCTGGTATTGCTGCGGCTATGGAGGTGGCAGTAGTCAATCGTTCCCGAAGGTGGCGTACCCGGATGTAGCGGTCCTGCCCGGGGGTAGTGACCCGTGGTCGACCGGATCTAGGGAGGTCACGTGTTGATCCATGTTGCTGGTAACGGTCCCACAGTCTGGAGATGGTGCTTGGGGACACATGGAATGCCCTGGCAACGGCCGTTCTGGATTCGCCTGCGTCTAGTCGGCCGATGGCATTGTTTCTCTGCGGTTCACTGAGACGTGGCATGTCCTGGATTGTCAACTGTCGGCCAGATACAGAGGCCAGGCAAGCGAACACCCTGCACTTTTATACTGTCGGTGTTCATGTTGCACGTGCAGACAACGCACGTGCAGTGGTGACATGGTTTGCACATGGCTGCGTTTTTGCGAATATTCACATTTTGGAACTTTATTGTACAGTAGCTGCGTTTTATCGAATGTAACCGTGGGAATGTGTTTGGGACATGCAATGACCTTATATTCACAAAGCATGAACCGGTAGGAAACATAAAATCGGAGTTATAACCCATTTGTACCCTTTTGCGTTTCTTTTTTTGAAGAGTATATTAAGTAATTATTAGATATAACTTATTATATTGCTGTTGTGCTGTTCCTCTATAAGCTGCAGGTTTTTTATTTATTACATAATACTAAGTATATGTACCCCCCTCCCAGTACAGAAGTCACCTGTTGTTGACATGTTAATTAAAATCAATTATTTTTTTCTCAGGTGTACATGATCAATTTGCTTAGACGACCCGAACGACGTTTTCGAATGAAACACAATCTCTATGAACTTGGTATAGATGCGAAGATCATAGATGCGGTAGATGGACAGTAAGTTTTTATTATTATTACCGATATGGTTAAAAATATCTTGGTTAATATGAAAGTGACATGTCCCACTAGAACATCCAGTAACACTTCGACGTCATCATGATGATGTCATATGTTTGATGCATTACAACCGTACTGGAACGTTAATCAAATGAGTTAAGTGATATAAATTGAAATTAATTATGTGTAATAAATAGGATATTAAACACGCTACTATTATGTCCTTCGTGAAATAATTTTCATTGTCACTTGTTAAAACTTGCGACAGTTGAAAATTATATTACTCGGGACATAAACATGTTAGAAAATGAAAGCTTGTTTAATATCCTATAAATATATAACTGTCATCAATCTGGGCAGCAGGCTTATTGTTTTTGGCCTGTCTTGACATGAGATATTATAAAAAAAATTTTTAAATGTATACTGATGGAAGGAAATAAGGGAATACATGTTATTGGAGACAAAATTTAATTCACTTCTAGAGTAGTTATGTCTGTGTAAAATACAGAGATGCAATGTATGACTGAATGTCAGTACTGTGGTATTCACTGCCACTAACATAGTTAACTTCCTGATGCTGTGGATGAGGATTTTGGATGTAGTCAATATTTGATGTTATTATTTATATGTTCCCTTATTTCTTTCCATCAGTATATTTCATTATTAATTATCTTTCTTAGTGGCCAAATTGTGTTGTTAGTTTTTTTATTTAAAGATACATTAAAATTAACGACATTTTTATAGTTTCTGTTTAGTTTACCAGATGTAATGTGGAGAATGATTTAAGTGTTTTCATTGTTACATAATTTTTGTCACCCAAGATAAGAAAAAGAAAAAGCAGAATGCATGTTACTGTAGTGTAGCGCTGTTTATTACTGGCAGCACGTGAGTTGACCCTTTCCACTAACATTTTGGAGCTGTGGGACCTACAATATATCCTTTTCCAGACCTCAGTGTTTAAGGGGAGCTGTCACACTGGCTCTCCATCACTCACCTAGTTCAGGAGAATAAGTTTTAGCTCCCCTTCACAAGTGAATTAAAAACAAACCATTATACTACAAAAGGATTAACCTCACCATGGTGCAGGGGTGTATCATTCTCTTTGAGAATGGCCAATACAACACAACATTGAAGTTTTGAGTAAAAGTCAGTATCTATCTGTGATATTTGTGTTTTTGCACAGTTCTTTACACTGTGTTTTTGTTTAAATCTTGAATTTTTATATTGATGTTGATCATCACTTTATTTGTTTGCATTACCATAGTTTGGCACCCAATAGCCGATGTATTTTTCGTGATGGGGTGTCGTTAAACATTCATTCATTCATTCATTACAAAAGGATTAAATATTGATGCTCAACGCATAGATGCCAACCATTATGAATTTGGCAGAATCATTACAAATTTAAAGCAGACATTACGCTATTATGATTGTCTTGTTCGAAATTCCGATTTTTAGAAAGAAAATTGTAATTTGGTGTATTTGGTATTTTGTTTGGAAGGCACAAATGTTTTTAACACCGGGAAAATGGAAGTTTTTCCAGCTTCACCGTCAACAATCATAGATTGGTTTCCTGCCTTGTTCTTTAAACTTATGGATTTCGAATAGCGAGCATAGTAAGCATGGCGATATAGAATAAACCAGTCTAGCAATTGGTCTTCCGAACAGCCCGATGTTTGCCGACTGGGTACGGCTTTGAACTTGACTTTACTAAAATGTCGAAAGACGCGCTCCTGTGCCATCACTGATAACATTCCTATTTGGGGGGTGGGATTCTTATTTTATGAAGGCCTGGCACCTCTGTCAATGTAGTAACATCTTAAATGTTAATTAATCTTAAATAATTACGCCTCTCAATTTTTTCTCAATGAGGACAGCTCCTTGATTAAAAGACCCATTTAGGGGTTTTCTTGTTCCAGTCATTTCTGCTCGACTGCCATGTTAAAGGCTGTGTTAAGTGCTCTTGTCTGTGGGAAGTGCATTTAAAAGACCCCTTATTGTTAAATGGATGATGTGGTCAACTTCACAGCTATCGGTTTTCTTCTCTCACAATTACCACACAGTTAAACACAGCTGTGAAGTAAAAATGTGAATGTTTGGGGATTTTATTATTAACCACATTTTGTTTATTGTTAAGTGTAATTCACAGGATCAAAACCACCTTGGCAGATCCATTGTTTTTCCCCCATTCCAACCAGTGTCCCATGACAGTGTCCATGGTTTCTGCCAGATGGTACAATGGGTACAATTATGTACCCTAAAATCTTGGAAATTAATGGATACATTTTTATAATTTTTAGAAGGATTATAGTAAGAGAACTGCTGTTTAAAATTTTAAAAAGTAGATGAAATGCAGTGTCCGATTTAAAACAGTATTTTCAAAACCATAACCACCTTGAAGGGGCACTTATGATCTGTTTTGTTGTCATTACATACCCTCAAATTATTTTCATACAGAAAGGCTGCTATTTGTCGGAAGTATATAAATGATCCCTTGCTATTAATGGAAAAATGTAGTGGGTTTCCTCTGAAGACTGTGTCAGAGTTACAACATGTGTTAGACATCCAGAAAGCTGATGATTAATCAATGTGCTCTAGTGATGTCATTAAATAAAAGAAACTTTGTATATTTCAGGGAGCTAAACGACACCTATCTAGATAGTCTGAATGTTGACATGCTGCCTGGGTACTCTGATCCGTACAACGGAAGGTGAATTACAGCTTTCTTAATTGCATGTGTGCATGATCTAACTGCTGGTTGCTTGTGGGCATGATGTAACTGTGTACACTATTCTGATGTAGCCGAAGATATGCAAGTCATAACACTGAATGGACTGCTGGTTGTTTGTGGGCATGATGTAACTGTGTACACTATTCTGATGTAACCGAAGATATGCAAGTCATAACACTGAATGGACTGCTGGTTGTCTGGTCATGATGTAACTGGTACACTATTCTGATGTAACCGAAGATATGCAAGTCATAACACTGAATGGACTGCTGGTTGTTTGTGGGCATGATGTAACTGTGTACACTATTCTGATGTAACCGAAGATATGCAAGTCATAACACTGAATGGACTGCTGGTTGTCTGGTCATGATGTAACTGGTACACTATTCTGATGTAACCGAAGATATGCAAGTCATAACACTGAATGGACTGCTGGTTGTTTGTGGGCATGATGTAACTGTGTACACTATTCTGATGTAACCGAAGATATGCAAGTCATAACACTGAATAGACTGCTGGTTGTCTGGTCATGATGTAACTGGTACACTATTCTGATGTAACCGAAGATATGCAAGTCATAACACTGAATGGACTGCTGGTTGTCTGGTCATGATGTAACTGGTACACTATTCTGATGTAACCGAAGATATGCAAGTCCTAACACTGAATAGACTGCTGGTTGTTTGTAGGCATGATGTAACTGTGTACACTATTCTGACGTAGCCGAAGATATGGAAGTTATAACACTGAAAGGATGGCATGCTCTTCCAGCTAGATCATTTTTATTCCTGTGAAAGGTGGTTATGAATTTTTTAAATCTTCATGAACCATTACTTAAATAATTGTCCTTGCATTGTAGTAGTATATGGCTGGATTTTAAAAAATGTCTTAAAATCAAAATTAATAACAATGTCTCTGTAAAAGGTCTACCGGCCTTGGTGGCGTTGTGGTTAGGCCATCGGTCTACAGGCTTGTAGGTACTGGGTTCAGATCCCAGTCGAGGCATGGAATTTTTAATCCAGATACCGACTCCAAACCCTGAGTGAGTGCTCCGCAAGGCTCAGTGGGTAGGTGTAAATCACTTGCACCAACCAGTGATCCATAACTGGTTCAACAAAGGCCATGGTTTGTGCTATCCTGCCTGTGGGAAGTGCAAATAAAAGATCCTTTGTTGCCTGTTGTAAAAGAGTAGCCTATGTGGCGACAGCGGGTTTTCTCTAAAAAACCCACTGTCAGAATGACCATATGTTTGATGTCCAATAGCCGATGATAAGATAAAACAGTGTGCTCTAGTGGCGTCATTAAATAAAACTTTACTATAAAAGGTCTACGGCTTTCTGATATCACAAGATATTCAAAGCATGGTTTGTTATTTAGAGCTGTTTTTATGTCTTATAACTGCATATGATCTATGTTCTTGTATTGACGATGGTTTGTAGTCATATGTTTCCTGATTTTATAAGTTATCTCCCCACTTTTCTTTGTGTAAATTTCTCACTGTGTTTTCCTGGAACAGTTTTTCTCATGAGTATTCATTGCTTAAAAGTTATATCTAAATGTTGTTGACGGCATTGACATTTCTGTTATTTGTTTATTATAGCATGTTACACAATCATGTTTTGTGTTCAGTCTACTAAACAAGTTTTGTGGTTTTGTTTGTTATCAGCCATTTGCTTCATTCTATAACTGTAGATCTTGGTTCTTTGTAGGAAACGAGGAAATATATATTTGGTAGAAGAAATATGACGGAATCATTTCGCTAATCCTGAACTTCTGTTGCAATTTTTTTGTGATACTGAATTTTATTCTAAATTTTAATTTGATCTATCTTGTGTTATTTGTATATTTTGCACAGTCCTTTACATTGAGTTTTAATTCACCTCTTTCAGTTTTATATTGATGTTGTTCATCACTTAATTTTTGCATTTATCATAGTTTGACACCCAATAGCCGATGTATTTTTCGTGCTGGGGTGTTGTTAAATATTCATTCATTTGGTTCCATATGTTTCATTGTTCTGCTTTTTGTGTCCATGTCCAAAGGTATATAATGTAAAAACAGTCGAAATAATTTTAGAAACCTATGTTACCTCTTAAACCATGTGTAAATCCACTGTGAACATGCCTGGTGAATCTATTTAGTAACATCTAGAGAACCTGTAGACTGAAGCATAAAATTACTGAAAGAATCTGTATTTTGTGGTCTTGTAATTATTTTTCAAGACTTTTCTTGGAAATACTGATTTTGTCACGGATGTTTTAACAGGCAACTTTACACTGTTGACATATGTCATTCGTGTTTTTTTTTTATAAGCATGTGCTTTTTCTAAGATATTGCTAAATTTAACAATTATCATTCACATATTTTATTTATACTATTTTTTTTTCCAGGGCATTAACAATGGGTGAAATTGGTTGTTTTCTTAGCCATTATTTTTTATGGCAAGAAGTAAGTAAACTAACATCTTTTACTAAAATGTTCTTTAACTGGTGTTGGAAATACTGCTTTCAATTGTACAGGAAACTAACAATTTTTAATGGTACAAAACAACAATAAATGAACTTAATATAACAGTTATTTAAGTTTTAATGCGGGCTAGTGGTTTTGCGTTTCTCACTAGCCAGAACTTAAAAACCACTAGCCATGGGCGTCGGGCTAGTGGATTTGTCGAACTCTGCCTCTCTGTATATCTGTGTGGTCCTTAACCATATGTCTGATGCCATATAATTGTAAATAAAACATTTTGAGTGCTTCATTAAATAAAACATTTCCTTCCTTCCTTCCTTCCTACCGTAGAACCCTCATGGGAAGAAAAAAGTTGGCCTTTTGGGTCACACTGTCAAATGAGCTCATGTACTTATATTCACAGTGAATAGAAATGTTGAAAACAATTTTTTTTAAATTCTTACCAAGGTGAAGGGTGAGATTTTTGGGGCTTGAACCCACCTCACTCAAGTAAAAATGTATTTCTTTTTTTTTTCAATACATTTTCCAGATGAGTGCATCTCGACCCCACAATAAACTTCACTTGCCACAGAATTTTTATTTGTTTTGTTTGTTTATGATTTTAGATGATCAGCAAGAATTTGAAAAGAGTGCTTTTTTTCGAAGACGATGTCAGATTTGAGCCACAGTTTCGCCACAAATTGCAGAAGATGTTGCATGAAGCTGATACATATATTCCACAATGGGAACTCATGTATGTTTAAAATGTGAAATGTTTTAACTATTTACAGATACTTGTCATAAGTAAATAAAGCATGTTTAAAATGTGAAATATTTGAACTAATTACAGGTACCTGGGTCACAAGAGACTGAGATTAAATTCTGAAATGTATAAATATTTACAGTTGCTTAGGTCATAAGTAAAGAAACAATGTTTAAAATGTGAACTGTTTAAACTACATGTGGTTACTTGGGTTGTAAGTGAATAAACCATGTTTAAAATGTGAAATGTTTAAACTACATGTGGTTACTTGGGTTGTAAGTGAATAAACCATGTTTAAAATGTGAAATGTTTAAACTACATGTGGTTACTTGGGTTGTAAGTGAATAAACCATGTATAAAATGTGAACTGTTTAAACTACATGTGGTTACTTGGGTTGTAAGTGAATAAACCATGTATAAAATGTGAAATGTTTAAACTACATGTGGTTACTTGGGTTGTAAGTGAATAAACAATGTTTAAAATGTGAAATGTTTAAACTACATGTGGTTACTTGGGTTGTAAGTGAATAAACCATGTATAAAATGTGAACTGTTTAAACTACATGTGGTTACTTGGGTTGTAAGTGAATAAACCATGTATAAAATGTGAAATGTTTAAACTACATGTGGTTACTTGGGTTGTAAGTGAATAAACCATGTTAAAAATATGAAATGTTTGAAACTATTTACAAGTACTTGGGTCATAAGATAATGAGATTAAAGTCTGAAATGTTTTAACTATTTACAGTTGCTTGAGTGGTAATTGAACAAACCATGTATAAAATGTAAACTGTTTGAACTGTTTACAGTTACCTGGGTCATAAGATAATGAGATTAAAGTCTGAAATGTTTTAACTATTTACAGTTACCTGGGTCATAAGAGAATAAGATTAAAGTCTGAAATGTTTTAACTATTTACAGTTGCTTGAGTGGTAATTGAACAAACCATTTATAAAATGTGAACTGTTTGAAGTGTTTACAGATACCTGGGTCGTAATTGAACAAACCATGTATAAAATGTGAACTGTTTACTGTACCTGGGTCGTATAAAATGTGAACTGTTTACAGTTACCTGGGTCGTAAGTGAACAAACCATGTATAAAATGTGAACTGTTTACAGTTACCTGGGTCGTAAGTGAACAAACCATGTATAAAATGTGAACTGTTTACAGTTACCTGGGTCGTAATTGAACAAACCATGTATAAAATGTGAACTGTCTACTGTACCTGGGTCGTATAAAATGTGAACTGTTTACAGTTACCTGGGTCATAAGTGAACAAACCATGTATGAAATGTGAACTGTTTCCAGTTACCTGGTTTGTAAGTGAACAAACCATGTATAAAATGTGAACTGTTTACAGCTACCTGGGTCGTAATTGAACAAACCATGTATAAAATGTGAACTGTCTACTGTACCTGGGTCGTATAAAATGTGAACTGTTTACAGCTACCTGGGTCGTAAGTGAACAAACCATGTATGAAATGTGAACTGTCTACTGTACCTGGGTCGTATAAAATGTGAACTGTTTACAGTTACCTGGGTCGTAAGTGAACAAACCATGTATGAAATGTGAACTGTTTCCAGTTACCTGGTTTGTAAGTGAACAAACCATGTATAAAATGTGAACTGTTTACAGTTACCTGGGTCGTAAATGAACACACCATGTATAAAATGTGAACTGTTTACTTTACCTGGGTCGTAAACGAACACACCATGTATAAAATGTGAACTGTTTACAGTTACCTGGGTCGTAAACGAACACACCATGTATAAAATGTGAACTGTTTACAGTTACCTGGGTCGTAAACAAACACACCATGTATAAAATGTGAACTGTTTACTTTACCTGGGTCGTATAAAATGTGAACTGTTTGAATTGTTTACAGTTATCTGGGTCGTAAGCGACTGCGTCCGAGTGAAGAAGCCATGATCCAAGGTACGAACACCCTGTGCTGGCCACACTACTCGTACTGGACGCTGAGCTACCTGTTAACACTGGACGGAGCCCGCAAGCTGATCGCACAGAACCCCCTCGTCAAGATGCTGCCCGTCGACGAGTACCTGCCCATCATGTTCAATAAACACCCCGAGTAAGTGCTGCACACACAGCATACAGCTTTACTTTCATGCAGTTATCTGACCTGGGCCGGATGTAGCCCAGTGGTAAAGCGTTCACTTGATGTGCGGTCGGTCTAGGATCGATCTCCGTCGGTGGACCTATTGGGCTATTTCTCATTCCAGCCAGTGCTCCACAACTGGTGTAATAAAGGCTGTGGGATGGTGCATATAAAAGATCCCTTGCTGCTAATCGAAAAGAGTAGCCCATGAAGTGGCGACAGTAGGTTTCCTCTCTCAATATCTATGTGGTCCTTAACCATATGTCCGACGCCATATAACCGTAAATAAAATGTGTTGAATGTGTTGTTAAAGAAAACATTTCCTTCCTTATCTGACCTCTCACAAAAAAACGCTCTTCATTCCGTAATTCTCTGCTCTTTGAGTGATTCAAGTTTGTCGTGTTATGTATTAATTGTTATATTAGGGCAGGATTTAGTTCAGTCGATTGAGTGCTCGCTTGATGTGTTTGCGTCACAGGATTGAACCACTTCAGTGAATCCATTCAACTGATTTATGTTTTCTCGTTTCAACCAGTGCATCACAACTGTTTGTGGGAAAGTGCATATAAAAAAAACTTGCTGCATTAGGAAAAATGTATTGGGTTTCGTCTGATGACAATGTGTCAGAATTACCAGTTTGACGTCCAATAACCGATGATTAATTAATCTATGTGCCCCAGTGATGTAGTTAAACAAAATAAACTCCTTTTAAACAAAACAAACTAAAAAAAATTATTATCCATTAAAGGATTTTGTAGGAGATATCGCTGGCACTATAATTTGCGATATCTCCTGCGATATTCTCCTAGGAGATATCTCTTCTTTTGTTACGTCACTGTGTATGCTTCAGTGCAAAACCTATCATTAGTGATGTACCTGCCCACCACTGTCATTCTACTAGTTAACGAGTCTACCGCTGCCAAATATAGTGACATTCAACTCACATTACTGACATTGTTTACAATTTACGCAAATGAATGGAATGATAATGAATGATAAAAAGAATACTCCCCGAGTGTCTTGTGATATCATAATTTATCAGCACTCGGATTTCATACTTTTATCAACTCGTGCTGATAAATTATGATATCACAAGAGACACTGGGAGTATCTTCTATTTATGCTAGAATATAATAGACCAACATGACAGAAATGTTAAGAGCCATTCACATCAGTTTAATAATGTGAATAGCTAGTCTGCAGAATAAAGAATGTTGGTAACCACTGTTCTCAAGTTCTGGGCTTGTTTTTTCTGTGAATTAATAGGGGCAACAATTCAAACTGCATTATTCATTTATTTATTACTTATTTTTTGTAACAATTTGTTTTTTTAGAAAGTCATGGAAGCAGTATTTTTCGCCCAGGAACTTGGTTGGTATTTCTGCTGAACCTCTGCTAGTGTATCCAACTCATTACACCGGCGAGCCAAACTACGTGTCTGACACAGAAGACTCGTCCGTCATTCCTCTAGAAGACCAACTCGACTTTGGATTCAGTGATATTAAAGATGAACTCTAATTCCAAAAAGTTTGATACGTTTTATCCACATTTTCTCTGTCTCTGTCAATGTTGATCTCCATTAGCCATCTGATTACAATGTTTTTGTTGTTGAAAAATTCAGAAGTCAAATTTCAGGCCTCTCCATTTCAAAACAGCAGTAGGGCAATCCAGTGTTGGAATGATCTCCCGATAACTATAAGCAGGAGAAATTTGAAATGTGGAGAGTAGTACATCACATCTTAGAAATAAGCATCAGTGTAGTAAATATTACAGCAACATGATGAAAAATTAGTATGGAAACACTCACCACTCTGCATCTTTGAGTGAGTATGAGGTGAGTGTGAGCAACTGCTTATCTCTTGCTGAGAGACCTGGTATTAAAGATTTGTTTTGTTGTAGTTAAACAAATTATCTTTGATTTGTGAAAAAAATGGCCTATACAAATAGTATCCTTTGTTAATGCGATTTTGTATTTTAAAGCAGTTTTTATATTGTTTTTACATTTTTAAAAAAACCCATGAAACATGCAATGTAAATGAAAGTCCTCAATTTGGTCACAGAATGTGATATTTTTAGATTTTCACTTTTAGCCTGTTTATAATGTTAAACAGTGCTTTATTATTATTACCCATATGGGTAAAATAATCGAGGTAATGTTTTTTGAATAACTACACAGTATGCAGATTGGTTCGAGAACCACGAATTGGCTGGCTTAATAATGACTTTGGTGGTTTGTTTGTTATGGCTGGTACTTCACTTTCATTCAGTCAGTTTTTTCATTCATATGTCTGTAATAGATACGTTATATGATCTACAGAGATTTGCTGGAATTCTTTTTTACTAATTTTATTTGTAAACATGAAAGGTGTATTTTCATAACAAGCGGCTTTAAATATATAGGACAATAAAACTAAGGTTGTCACAGTCGTATTTGGTATTGTAAATATTTGGCTGTAAAAAGAATACAGTTACATGTATGCCATGATGTCAAGTTACATGTATGCCATGATGTCAAGTTACATGTATGCCATGATGTCAAGTTACATGTATGCCATGATGTCAAGTTACATGTATGCCATGATGTCAAGTTACATGTATGCCACGATGTCAAGTTACATGTATGCCATGATGTCACATGTATTACATCATTTAATGCATGTAGAGCTATGTGACATAATGGCTAAAGGAATTATAATTTTAAAACCCCCAAAGGTTGAGGTTTACAACATTCACTATCCTGGAACAGATAATCTGTAATTACTTGTAGCTTGTTAGTTATTTCATAAATCTTACATATATAATCATATACTATTTTGTGTTTGGACCAGTTCTGTGGTCTTGCTTCCTGAGTACAATCATTATATCTTCGTCTGAAATCCATGCTATGCTTATTTCAGTAATAAAGGCATAGTTTTTCTTCGAGAGTGCTACATGTTTGTTATGTAGTTAGGTCTCAACTCTTTTGCTATTCTATTCATCTGATGATTGATTGAGCATGCATCCGTCCATTCAGGATATTTTAACCTGCCCCAAATGTCTGCTTAACCTGTGGTAATATCATGTCTTATGTCTGTCAGTGATCTTTTCCAATGACTTTATTATTTTGTGCCAAAAATAGAATAGCTCTTGTATGATTGTTAAAGCTTTAATTGAATTTTTTACATTCATTCATTGGACAGTAGTTGTCAGAAGGGCATTGATTTTTAAATCTGATTTGACATTTTATATTGTTAATGTACAAACATTTTGTTGTACCAGTAATAGTAGATCCTGCAGGAGTGAGCTTTGAGTCGGCTCAGTACTGGACTTGCTGGAATACGTTACCCACATATTTACAAGACTGTATTTATGAATGACAAAAACTCACTCTTTTGAGCTGTCAAAAGTGCAAAGGTGCTAAATTCTTTTAAATATGTAGTGGTTTTTAAAAAATATATATATGATCACAACTGTAATTATAAAGAAATGCTGTTATTTTTATAATTTTGTGAATTTAACCGTGATTACTTGATAACAACCCATGGTTTTAAATTTTTGTAGTCGCTCATTTGTACTGAATGTGTATTATTACGGTATGTGGTACGTGTGTATTTTAGATGTTAGTATAGATACAGCAATTAGAAACTTACATTACAACTGTATACCTTTCAGTAAAAATGTGAGATAAAGGAATGCAAAGCTAATCGAAATTGGCCATACATTAATCATAATATTACAATCATTACTACTAGCTATCAGTATTATTAGCTCTCTTTCAAATGTCTTTTTATCTTTGAAATTTACTATGACCCAGTAGCGCTGAAGAATTTAGCTTAATTTCACAAACATCGTCTATTTTTATTTGAATCTTTATCAAGTTAACATGTAGAACATTTTGATACCGTATTTAATTATGGAATTTTTCAGTTTAATATTGGAAGTAAAACACACTATAACCTTTGTCCTAGAGAAATTTTGCCAAGCATTTATAAAGATATTGTTTTTTTTTATTCTGTCAAATGAAAATATAAGAAGTACTTTTACTAATGATCCATCAGTGATTGGGAAAAGAAAAAACAGTAAAACGTTAAAAATTAATTTTTATTTAATAACTATTTTTAATACATCTGCTTCCTTTTTTAAAGTCTTGCATGAATAAATATTGTGTTATCTGAAATTTAAGAGAAAAATATAATTCAAAATTAAACAAATATATCCTAGTAACAAACAAAACTCACAAATTAATGGGAAAAAAGAAGCTTAATATATTGCACCAAGTACCATTTCTTAGGGTTGTTTTTTTTTGAAAAGTTTTAATGTGAATATTCATTTCTGCTTTGTGTTTATGCTATGCTTTTAATTAGCTTTATGTTGTTTTTAGATGTGCTTACTATTGTTCTCCATTGACTGTATTTATATCACTCATGGATCATATACAATGTGCCATATAACATGTTTCATTTTGCCATGTCTTTCAAAATATTTGGTAGGATGAATTTTGTTCTATTGGGCCAAGTATAGACCATGTCTCACTTTACTAATCATATGAATCTGGAATTGCCATTTACAATTATTCCAGGATGAATAGTTTAATCTTCAGCATACATAATATATGTATTTTTAAAATATATAAAAATAACAGTATTTAGGTACATTTATGTATATAGGGCATGCACTTAAACATTCTTTTTCTTATTTTGTATTATGCATACATACTGTAGATCTAGAATATTTTGTGAACAACAAAATAGTGTGAAATGGCAGAAATTTGCAATTACTTTGATTTTGAAGAAATACAACAGCAAAACTTTTCGTGGATTCTGTTCTAAGCAATTTTCATGCTGGGGTGTTTTTAAATATGTGTTCATTCATTTTGTTGTAGCCAATATACTTGACATAATTGCTAATAGTGTACATCTAAATAAATTCAATCTGATTGAATAAACTTACTCACAACTTACTCAGTGTACCATTATTAGATTTGGTTATAATCAACATGATTGGATAATTACTGTTCTGTGAGCATGTGTTTATTCTTGTACTTCTGGTTAATGCAGTCACATGTTTCTTACAGAAAACTGGTCTCGGTGGTGCAGTGGTTAAGCCATCGGATTACAGGCTGGTAGGTATAGGGTTCACAGTCCGGTACCGGCTCCAACCCAGAGCGAGTTTTAATGACTCAGTGGGTACGACTAAGACCACTACACCCTCTTTTCTTTCACTAACCACTAACCAACTAACCACTAACCCACTGTTCTGTACAGATAGCTAAGGTGTGTGCCCAGGACAGCGTGCTTGAACTTTAATTGGATATAAGCACAAAAATAAGTTGAAATGAATGAATCATACAGAAATTAAAATTGTTAATTAAATTAACACTAGAGTAGAATTTATTAGTCCTGTCTTAGTGTGTGCGACTGTCTGTCCCATATATAGTTTTCCTCATGTTAATACACAATGTTTTGAGATACTGAGCTGAAATTGTGTGTGCAGTTTTATCATGTACTGCAGGGCTATCTCTGGCACTTGCCAAATTCGCCAATTGCGAATTTTAAACACAACTGGCAAATTTTAATTTAATTCGGCAAAAGAATTTCGTATAATGATTGATATTTTGTGTAAAATAATGGTGGGTTTCTGCAGTTTTTGAAATTTAATAGATAATTTGGCTAAGTGTTCTACACACCCAGAGCTAACCCTGTACTGTTACAGATCATGTTTAACGTTCGTGGCGAGTTACCCACATTTCACAAAGTTATGGCCCTTGAAATAAGGAGGTACGAAAATGTATTGTCCAGTAGTGGACATGTATTGTTTTAGCAGTACTCTCAGAATGCTTGTTAAAATGTTATTCTTTGTCCTTACTATCATAGATGTGCATAATTGTTGAGTAGACTTTAAAAATTTCAGATTTAAAAAAAAATCCTAATACCAGTACAGGTACATATTTGTCAAGAACGATAATTCCAAGTAGAATATGTCTTTGTGTACACTAACTCATTCTGTCAGTCCTTGGTGAATCCAGTTTTGACAGAGTCCACTATGTTCAGACCTGTACACAGGGGGGTGCAATAGGTGCATACCACCACTACCACCCCTCCTCAAATTACCAAAGGTCCACATTTTTCCTATCAAATTTAGATAAAGTTATGTAAATGTACGTTTGTTTTTTAAAATATTTTTAGCCATTATAGGTCTCATCACAAGGAATTCACACAACCCCGTTTAAAAATCCTACTACAGACCTGATGTTGCAATGCATATTCAGTCAAAGTTCTTGTTGATTTCACTTATTGCCATTTTAACAAATGCTGGCAGTGCAGGATGTCATCTTTACAGGAATAAATAAGATTTTGTGTAAGTTAAGGAAAAGACTTGTTGATCGCTCGCAGTATTTGTATGATGTAGTATAGATTTACAGTATATAATATATGTAATAATTCTGTTCAATTAAGTACACTGTGTAATCGTCCATTTATTAGTATTATTTTTACACATAAAATACTACGTACATTGTATTTGTTTGTGTTACAGGGGCAGATCCAGGACATTTTGTTGGGGGGGGGGGGGGGGACTAAGGGAAAAGGGCACATAGAAGTGAAAAGGGTAACCTGATGATTTGTTTTGAAAGTGAGAAAAAAAGAGGCAGTTGAATAATTTTAGGGTGGATGGGTCCTCTGGTCCCCCCTCCCCTGGATCCACCTCTGTTATAGTGACCAAAATGTAAAACCAACCTGGAATTTATTTATGAGTATAATCACATGGATTGGGTCCTTCTGTCCTTCAAATTACACATATTTTGTACACAAATAAGATTGCACATTTAAATAAGTAGTACACATATTTCAAAAATTCTAATATGAATGATTTTAGTTTAATTTGTGGTGAATGACACCTGAAACTGTCAAATTGTGTGGTTATAATAAAAAATGTATCTGCATTAATCATTTATAGATTTTAAGGAGGCCACTTTAACCCCTCTTCCTCCTCCCCCCCCCCCCCCCCCCCCCCCAAAAAAAAAAAAAAATCCCAAAGCAATCAAAAACAAACAAGAAAGAAAGAAAACAGAACCAAACAAAAACCAAACATTTTTTAGAAACAAATGAAAACAATTCAGTATTGGAACATTTAAAATAAATTGAGTCTTCCCCTCAATTTTTATCAATACCACATAACTAAAGGAAAGACCACATGACACCTGACCTATAACATAGAGTACAAGATTGTACCATATAACTCCACATGATACTACATGACACCACACCACATCACACAAGATGAATAAATCCAGAAGTTGGTCACACTGCCATGCTCTTTCCCTAATGGGAAAATATTTTTAACTTGTATTCAAGTTTCATATGGTGCTGTTTACTAAATTACTAATAAATTGTTGTTTCTTAAGTTTTGTTTTGTTTTGTTTTTCAACCGAAGCTTCTGCTAAATTCACCTTTAAAAGTTTGTAAATTCAAGAACTAGCATTTTCATGATTGGTGTATTAAAAGTGGTGGCCTGTGCTGTTCAGTGTGTTTAAACGTATATATATAAAGATCCTTTGTAGTGGCCTTGAGTTCATTAATTGGCATTGATTAGTATCTCAGAAGCGTCGGAAGCAAGTAAACGATGGTACGGCCATGACAACAATACACATGGGCGGATCCAGGAAATATTTTTAGTGGGGGGACCAAAAAAGAAGGGCACATTGACTCGTCAAAAGGGCACCTTACTACAAGTTTTGATATTTACAATTAATATGAATTCCTACAGTTCTACGTCATAATATACTAGCAATAATGAAGTAAATTGGCGTCACTCGCGTTAGAACCTCAATGGGGCCCCATTGAGACTCAATAACACAGACACATATCTGCAAGCTTGCGCATGTACACGAAAATCTTGATTTCATTTATCTACAATATAATTATTGTTTACTTAAAAAAAAAAAAATTCTACAAACAAAAAGGGCACTTGGACATTTTCAGGGCACTTGAACAATTTTTGGGGGGGACGCGTCCCCCTGGTCCCCCCCCCCCCCACCCCCCCTTGGATCCGCCCATGATACATATGATGAGATCTATACTATGTGAGCGCCATAGGAAGAGAAAGAAACGTTCCTGGCCCAAAAAGTACAGCCGTACCGCTTGAGACACCCCTGTATCTGGCCTATCATGGCCATCACTGTCTCCTGATCTTGTGCCTATCAAACATTTGAGATGAGATGTGGTGGAAACTGTAACCATCAGCATTAGAAGCCTTGGGGCCCATATCTATGTAGTTATCTTAGCGCTATGATATCGTTAAAAACGGTGTTGGCTATGGCGTGAGTCTTAGTGATATTGTACCTTTAAGATAACTTTGAGAATTGTCTGGAAGAGCGGTTGACTGATGCACGGTCGATCTAGGATCGATCCCTGTCGGAGGGTCCATTGGACTATTTCTCGTTTCAGCCAGTGCACCATGACTGGTAAATCAAAGGTCATGGTATGTGCTACCCTGTGTTGAATGGTGCATGTAAAAGATCCCGTACTAAAAATGGGAAAATGTAGCGGGTTTCCTCTCTAAGACTGTCAGAATTACCAAATGTTTGACATCCAATAACTGATGATTAATATATCAATGTGTTCTAGTGGTATCGTTAAACAAAAACAAACTTTTAACTTACCAGATCTCATCACTAAAGTGTATTCCACTAAATGGGTTGACCGAGTTTGTTATTAACGTTTGTAACATTCACGTCTGACCTATGTCCATGTTAAAAAAAAAAGTTTTATTAATGGAATACTGTGTATAACAGAAGGTCGTCTTGTTCGTTTCTTGCATCACCGAATACAGTAAAACAAATAAAATTACCGTATCTCAGCCTTTATTATCTTGCGAGATTAGGATATATCGATATTGAAAAATTGTATCATGGAATAATTTTCACCAATAATTATTTTGTTTAACTCGAATTACCGATATCTCAAACTTGTATCGAACAAGCTTCAACATCGAGAAAACGAAGTTTCAATGTGTATAGAAGGGCTATTGCATTGATGCGTTTCTAATGGATTTTAGTATATTGGTAGTTAAAATAAGAGTATTTTTAATTTTGTTATTTTTTAAAAATTTTATTATTATTAAAAAAATTTTTATTATTAATTTTTTTTTTTTTTTGGGGGGGGGGGGGGAGACATGTTTGTAATATTTGAAATAAATGACTATTCATTGATACGGGCCTGTTCTATTCGCCTTGGACCATTAAGTAATGTGTTAATACGCTATTTAGTTCACGAGCGCAAAGGGAGGTAACAATGATGATCTTTAAAAGAAGTACGAATAGTATTGCGTTGCTAGCGTCAACAAAGGAATTACCATGATGGCATAACGTTTGTTATTGCTTTTGATACGATGGCGGGTGCCGAGCCATTTGTAAACGCCAAACTGGAACAAAGGAAAGTTTTGCTGTTTACAAAAAGATACTGCCCTGATTCTAAAGTAGCAGTAGCGATTTTGGATGAGTATAACCTTCCGCGGTATTCTTATGAAGTTGTGGAAATCGAGCGACGCCAGGATTGCACGCAGATTGAGAACTATTTTCAGATTCTCTGTCTTACGGATAGTAGATCGGTATATATGACGTTTGTATAATAAAGTAAAATGTTCCCTTGGTGTAGCTAAATAACATGTACAGTCAGTATAATGAAGTAAAACAGTCGTTAACTAAAAGTGTGTGTAGGGCGAGATGTAGCCTAGTGGTAAAACGCTCGCTTGATGCGCTGTCGGTTTGGGATCGATCCCCGTCAGTGGGCTCATTGGGCTATTTATCGTTTCAGCCAGTGCATCACGACTGGTCCACCGAAGGCCGTGGTATGTGCTATTCTGACTGGGATGGTGCATATAAAAGATCTCTTGCTGCTAATCGAAAAGTGTAGCCCATGAAGTGGTAACAGCGGGTTTCCTCCCTCAATATCTGTGTTGTCCTTAACCATATGTCCGACGCCATATAACAGTAAATAAAATGTATTGAGTGCGTCGTTAAATAAAACATTTTCTTCTTAAAAGTGTGTGTCAATCTTGTTATTATGGGGCTTACTGTAAGCTTAGTCGTAAGGCGCTCGCTATCTGAGTCACCTCTAGTCCCCCCCCCCCCCCTCCCCTTATTGATATGTTGTAGTGGCTGCGATCGGATCGATTGCCTTATATGAACTTCCCACACACCACCACAACCAGTGATATATAAAATGCCATGATATGTACTGTCATATCTATATTATAAGGGGAAGTACATATAAAATATCCCTTGCAGCTATTTGATAAGAGTAGCCTATATGGTGGAAGCTGGGGGGGGGGGTGTGTGTGTGGGGGGTGTTCTTAGTCATCTGTGCCATATATATGCTATATTTACTAAGTGGCCGTAGTTCAAAATGTTCTGAGGTATTATGCATATTCTTTTCCATTTCTTAATGTTGATATCAAAATACATTTATAACAGTTTTGCTGAATGAAAGTAATATTTGTCTTATTTCACTTTAATGCTGGCATTTCCTAAATTGACATAGCACGTAATAAATTCGAAATCATAAAATATAAGAAACGCAATGCATATACGAATTGTACCAATGGACAAAGCCCGAGTACTCTGACCGTAAGAGAACAAGACAAACATTTGGACAGTTATGAGCGTCATAACTGTCCAAATATCCGCCTTGCTCAGACACGGTGTGTGTGTGGGGGGGGGGGGGGGGGGGGGGCATTGCCGTAGCCACACTTTCACATTGGGGTGGGGGTGGGGGCACCCACAGTATAAGTCGTGTTAATGGGTGATAGGCAAATATAACATGTTGTGGGGGTAAAAGTGATGGCATAGCAAGACTGAAATGATCCATCACCTTAACTTCTTCACTTCACATTTGCTAAACATGTGGGTCGCAGCTAGTTGCCCGAGTTGTTCCCTTCAAAGGCTATCACTGGTTGTGGCAATTAGTTTATGGTTATTAAATTGTTTATAGGTACAAGCAGCCCTGGAAATGATACTAAAAAAATAAAAGCTGAAGAAATATCTTAAAAGCTTTTTAAAAATATACCACCCATAACAAAAACAACAACAACAGTCTTTGAGCATTCCAGATCGAATCCAGTCTAATTTGAGAAAATTATTTTTTAGAAAAGAAGAGAAAAAATTAAGCTGGAATCCGAACAAAAGCTAAAACAATGACTGGGTTTGTTTGGTGGCCCCCCCCCCCCCCCCCCCCCACCACACACTATGTGATCGACTAAAACTAATAATTGTATTTCTTTTTCATATTGTAGGTGCCACAGTTGTTTGTCAATGGGAAATCAATCGGCGGTTGGCGGGAAATACCGAGACTCCATGAAGAGGGAAAACTAAAGGACATTTTACAACAATAATATTATAAACTACAGTAAACCCTACAACGAGGATGTGTGTCCAAGGATATGGAAGTATCGTCTAAGAATATATATTGTATAGACACCCAAACAGACATAAGCAATATACAAACACGGCTTTTGTTTGTGGAATTCATTTCTTACCAATTATTTATATATACATGTACATATATTTTGAACGTTAAAAATGTATAATATGTTATAATTGTTTTCATCACAAAGATGAAACAAACTTAGAGGACTTTACATATTGAAAATAAAATAATAAACAAGTCTCTGGTGTCTTACAGGAACTTTGTGTTTTATACAACTTGGTATGGTATCAGTGCCGGATTTATAAGGGGGCAAAGGGGGAAATTGCACCAGGCTTCCCTGCCAGAGGGGCCCCAAGACTAAGGACTTCCTTTATTAAAAAAAAATATAATAATTATAAAATTAGTTAAATTTTTTATTTGTCATGTAATTTAATTTCTATGTTAAGAGGCCTTCGAACCTGAAGTGCCCCGCCCCCCCCCCCCCCCTTCCCGGTCTAAATCCGGCCCTGTATGGTATTTCTGGTTTGAACTTCTTGCATGCATGCACTGATATTTTTTCACAAGTAGTCTGGTTGAATTTCAATCTAATTAGTTGAATTTATTTTTAGTCGCTACCCAGTGGCGGATCCAGGAGGACCCAATGACATGAGGCGGAATGCCATTGGAACTTTAGGGGAGGTTTGGAGGGGATCGTAAAAAAAAGAGAAGAAAATTAACATAATATAAAATTATAACTGTCGCAACAGGGGGGGGGGGGGGGGGCGGGCCTTTTCGGAGAGGGTTAAAAAAAAAGGTTTGTTTTGTTCGACACCACTAGAGCACATTGATTTATTAATCATAAGCTATTGGATGTCAAACATTTGGTAATTCCAACATATAGTCTTAGAGGAAACCCGCTACATTTTTCTTCCCATTAGGGTCTCACTACACAGATCACTTCCGGGTGAGAGTTCATTGATGACGGTCCACTATAGTTCCTAATTGTGACACATGCTATGGTTCACATATTCACTTCTAGGAAATGGTCAAGAATTAAAACAATATGCATGTTTAATGGTAAGCCTTCTGACTGTATTTTACCCATGTTATTTTGTAATATTGTGCATCGACCTTTTGGGACATGGGTGTACAGCGCAGGAGACAGCCGGGGTGAATCGGTTAATGAACCACCTGTTCGGACCGGTACTACAGCCAGATGCGGTCATGTAGCAAAAAACTGAGACGGAAATGTTCTCAATTTTGGAGTGAAAATAAATGCTTATATAGTGTATGTTCGCAATGGTGTATGTTGTTAGTGCCAATGAGAACCCGTTCTATTGGCAATCTTCGTTTGAAGTTGGGCAATTTAAAATGGATTTCAATGGCAGATGACATCTGTGCAGCTAGAAGATAAGATGGCGGAGAATTCAAGTTTTGTTTTTCAGGGAAGCAGAAATTACTAATTAGCTAGCCAAATGCAGGTATAAAAATTACAAGGACTAGTTAAACAACATAACCACCAGCCAAAGAGGCGACATCGTTATTCTGATTTACTGTAGTGTGTAAGTTAAAGCGTTTATTTTATGTTTAATAATTAAAACGATCGAATGCTCATTCACAGCAATAGAGGCAGCTATGTTGTTGAAGTAACTTCCTGTTCCAAAATCGTTCCTTTCGCTGTCCAGGACAGAACAGTTGGAACATGTCCAGGAAAGGAGCGCACCCTGTGTATTCCAGTTAAAAAAAACTATCATGTATTATATCTTCCTCAGACAGCCAACCAATATATTATATACTCTTCACAAAAAAGTAGGGGAACTCTAATAAGAATTTACAATTTCCAAAATTGTAAGGTATATTAGCTGTGGGCAATGGTTATATGATAATAGTGAATTAATTGGGCAAACATTACAACCGGTAATTCAGTATTACAGTAGGTTTTATGACCACCAAAAATCTTGAAGGACGATTGGGGTCAGAAGTTAAATTTGAAAGTTGACGTTTTTTTATTAGTAAATCGCAATGACTAAAAACAAAACAATAACAACTGTATGATCAACAGAATGAAAAGGATTGACAGAAATAATGTTCCACAGTAATTAATGGACCTTCCTGGAAATTGTCAAAATTGAGAATGACACCCCACGCACGTGTATGGGGCAACTGTGTGATGCATATGCAAACTATGGAATGTGTTTTGGTGTGTTGATAAACAGACCTGAACGTTCTTTACTAGGATGTCTGTGGTCAAAACGTATGTTCGGTCTAATAGTTGATATTAACATTAATATTTCAGGTTCCCCTACTTTTTTTTTGAAGAGTATATTTGCACTGTTAAAAAGGAATTTAATTATATTCATACGTTAAAACTGAAGTTATTCACACAGTAATCAGTTTCATGTTAACTTACGCGTCACACAGTAATCACTTTCACGTTAACTTACACGTCACACAGTAATCACTTTCACATTAACTTACGCGTCACACAGTAATCAGTTTCACGTTAACTTACACGTCACAGAACGATCAATTTCGATCGTCCTTATTTTATTTTCTTACACACTCGTTGGTCAGAACACCGTGTGTTATTTTTGATAACACATAGTTGTTTACGCACCAATGCCATACGTCCAATAAAAAAAACAGCACGTTGGAAATCGATTACACTGTGACGTAGAGTTAACCTGGCAATCATGTGTCTGTGACATGTAAGGCAGCTACAAGTGTAAAGGGTTGTAAATATCTTTTAGTCGATAAAGATGTTACAATTTGCTTAAACTCTGGGTTTTGAGGATATGTAAGAAATAGAATAATACATTCGTGTCCGTTAGATACCATTTAGCTCACAACTCGTTATTTAAAAACGTATCAAACTCGCCTTCGCTCGTTAGATACATTTTATAACAACTCGTTGTGTGATAAATGGTATCTAACGGCCACTTATGTATTATTGTCTATTATCACCGTGGAGCAGTCAGTCACAAGTCTAGTGGTATTTCTAACATATGTTGAAGACGGTATTTATCAACAACGGGTAAACAAAAACCCATCAAAAACCCCAACAACAACAAAACACACACACACACACACACACACACACACACACCAAAAAAAACACCAAAACAAACAAACAAACAAACAAAACAAACAAACAAACCCGGGTCAGCGAATATGTAAGAAATGTATGACTCATTACTAAATCTATTCAAATTTCTTTTACCTATCAGTTTCAACATTCTGTCTCGTCTCAAATTAATTGATTTAATTTTAACGTGTATTGCAATGCAAGCATTACTGAAACTAATAATGGTTTTAGCACAATGAATCTCGTGCATCTACGCATTGTTTCAACCCTCCCCATACTGTATACAAAGCGGGTATTATTATTGGTGTACTGTAACATTCTGGACAGCCAACGATTATATGAAAACGAAATATTTCACAATAGTACTGTGGACTGAATTTTCATAGTTATATTACGATGCCAATAATATAAAAAAGCTCTCTTTTTTGTGTGTGTGTATGAACAAGAAGACAGTAATTGCATTAGCTAAATATATTTTATTTTTATATTTTTCAATAGCAGAAGTGACGATGATACCAAAGCATCATAATAATACAGTTATTTTATATAGACACCACATTACAGTCGTGCAGTCATGAAGTATAGCGCCTGCTAATGTCTTTTCTGTTGCTGCTTTTTTCTTCTTGTTCTTCATCTTACTGAGGAGAAATTTCGCAGATGAAGAAGTGTTTCTCGTGACACGGGCTGGAGTGCCAGGTGAAGTTGGTTCCTCGGTTTATGGACAGACATCTTGGCTTCTCGGCGATCGGGGCCCAGTTTGTGTAGGTTAGCTTCTTCATGGTTTCACACACGAACGTTTTCTCTTCCAGGACGTTGTAGTCGATGACTCCCAAATAGAAAGTGTCTCCTGAAATCACAGCAAGACAGTCAACGTCAATACGAGTCTCAAATAGAAAGTGATCCCTGAAATCACAACAAGACAGTCAATGTCAATATGAATCTCAAATAGAAAGTGATCCCTGAAATCACAACAAGACAGTCAATGTCAATATGAGTCTCAAATAGAAAGTGATCCCTGAAATCACAGCAAGACAGTCAATGTCAATATGAGTCTCAAATAGAAAGTGATCCCTGAAATCACAGCAAGACAGTCAACGTCAATATGAGTCTCAAATAGAAAGTGTCTCCTGAAATCACAGCAAGACAGTCAACATCAATATGAGTCTCAAATAGAAAGTGATCCCTGAAATCACAACAAGACAGTCAATGTCAATATGAGTCTCAAATAGAAAGTGATCCCTGAAATCACAGCAAGACAGTCAACATCAATATGAGTCTCAAATAGAAAGTGATCCCTGAAATCACAACAAGACAGTCAATGTCAATATGAGTCTCAAATAGAAAGTGATCCCTGAAATCACAGCAAGACAGTCAACATCAATATGAGTCTCAAATAGAAAGTGATCCCTGAAATCACAACAAGACAGTCAATGTCAATATGAGTCTCAAATAGAAAGTGATCCCTGAAATCACAACAAGACAGTCAACGTCAATATGAGTCTCAAATAGAAAGTGATCCCTGAAATCACAGCAAGACAGTCAACGTCAATATGAGTCTCAAATAGAAAGTGTCTCCTGAAATCACAGCAAGACAGTCAACATCAATATGAGTCTCAAATAGAAAGTGATCCCTGAAATCACAACAAGACAGTCAATGTCAATATGAGTCTCAAATAGAAAGTGATCCCTGAAATCACAGCAAGACAGTCAACATCAATATGAGTCTCAAATAGAAAGTGATCCCTGAAATCACAACAAGACAGTCAATGTCAATATGAGTCTCAAATAGAAAGTGATCCCTGAAATCACAACAAGACAGTCAATGTCAATATGAGTCTCAAATAGAAAGTGATCCCTGAAATCACAACAAGACAGTCAATGTCAATATGAGTCTCAAATAGAAAGTGATCCCTGAAATCACAGCAAGACAGTCAACGTCAATATGAGTCTCAAATAGAAAGTGATCCCTGAAATCACAGCAAGACAGTCAATGTCAATATGAGTCTCAAATAGAAAGTGATCCCTGAAATCACAGCAAGACAGTCAACGTCAATATGAGTCTCAAATAGAAAGTGTCTCCTGAAATCACAGCAAGACAGTCAACATCAATATGAGTCTCAAATAGAAAGTGATCCCTGAAATCACAACAAGACAGTCAATGTCAATATGAGTCTCAAATAGAAAGTGATCCCTGAAATCACAGCAAGACAGTCAACATCAATATGAGTCTCAAATAGAAAGTGATCCCTGAAATCACAACAAGACAGTCAATGTCAATATGAGTCTCAAATAGAAAGTGATCCCTGAAATCACAACAAGACAGTCAATGTCAATATGAGTCTCAAATAGAAAGTGATCCCTGAAATCACAGCAAGACAGTCAACGTCAATATGAGTCTCAAATAGAAAGTGTCTCCTGAAATCACAGCAAGACAGTCAATGTCAATATGAGTCTCAAATAGAAAGTGATCCCTGAAATCACAGCAAGACAGTCAACATCAATATGAGTCTCAAATAGAAAGTGATCCCTGAAATCACAGCAAGACAGTCAACATCAATATGAGTCTCAAATCACAACAAGACAGTCAATGTCAATATGAGTCTCAAATAGAAAGTGATCCCTGAAATCACAACAAGACAGTCAATGTCAATATGAGTCTCAAATAGAAAGTGATCCCTGAAATCACAGCAAGACAGTCAACGTCAATATGAGTCTCAAATAGAAAGTGTCTCCTGAAATCACAGCAAGACAGTCAATGTCAATATGAGTCTCAAATAGAAAGTGATCCCTGAAATCACAGCAAGACAGTCAATGTCAATATGAGTCTCAAATAGAAAGTGATCCCTGAAATCACAGCAAGACAGTCAATGTCAATATGAGTCTCAAATAGAAAGTGATCCCTGAAATCACAGCAAGACAGTCAACGTCAATATGAGTCTCAAATAGAAAGTGATCCCTGAAATCACAACAAGACAGTCAATGTCAATATGAGTCTCAAATAGAAAGTGATCCCTGAAATCACAGCAAGACAGTCAACGTCAATATGAGTCTCAAATAGAAAGTGTCTCCTGAAATCACAGCAAGACAGTCAACATCAATATGAGTCTCAAATAGAAAGTGATCCCTGAAATCACAACAAGACAGTCAATGTCAATATGAGTCTCAAATAGAAAGTGATCCCTGAAATCACAGCAAGACAGTCAATGTCAATATGAGTCTCAAATAGAAAGTGATCCCTGAAATCACAAAAAGACAGTCAATGTCAATATGAATCTCAAATAGAAAGTGATCCCTGAAATCACAGCAAGACAGACAATGTCAATATGAGTCTCAAATAGAAAGTGATCCCTGAAATCACAGCAAGACAGTCAATGTCAATATGAGTCTCAAATAGAAAAGTGTCTCCTGAAATCACAACAACACAGTCAATGTCAATATGAGTCTCAAATAGAAAGTGTCTCCTGAAATCACAACAAGACAGTCAACGTCAATATGAGTCTCAAATAGAAAGTGTCTCCTGAAATCACAACAAGACAGTCAATGTCAATATGAGTCTCAAATAGAAAGTGATCCCTGAAATCACAACAAGACAGTCAATGTCAATATGAGTCTCAAATAGAAAGTGATCCCTGAAATCACAGCAAGACAGTCAACGTCAATATGAGTCTCAAATAGAAAGTGTCTCCTGAAATCACAGCAAGACAGTCAATGTCAATATGAGTCTCAAATAGAAAGTGATCCCTGAAATCACAGCAAGACAGTCAACATCAATATGAGTCTCAAATAGAAAGTGATCCCTGAAATCACAGCAAGACAGTCAACATCAATATGAGTCTCAAATCACAACAAGACAGTCAATGTCAATATGAGTCTCAAATAGAAAGTGATCCCTGAAATCACAACAAGACAGTCAATGTCAATATGAGTCTCAAATAGAAAGTGATCCCTGAAATCACAACAAGACAGTCAATGTCAATATGAGTCTCAAATAGAAAGTGATCCCTGAAATCACAGCAAGACAGTCAACGTCAATATGAGTCTCAAATAGAAAGTGATCCCTCAAATCACAACAAGACAGTCAACGTCAATATGAGTCTCAAATAGAAAGTGATCCCTGAAATCACAACAAGACAGTCAATGTCAATATGAGTCTCAAATAGAAAGTGATCCCTGAAATCACAACAACAAGACAGTCAATGTCAATATGAGTCTCAAATAGAAAGTGATCCCTGAAATCACAGCAAGACAGTCAACATCAATATGAGTCTCAAATAGAAAGTGATCCCTGAAATCACAACAAGACAGTCAATGTCAATATGAGTCTCAAATAGAAAGTGATCCCTGAAATCACAGCAAGACAGTCAACGTCAATATGAGTCTCAAATAGAAAGTGATCCCTGAAATCACAAAAAGACAGTCAATGTCAATATGAATCTCAAATAGAAAGTGATCCCTGAAATCACAGCAAGACAGACAATGTCAATATGAGTCTCAAATAGAAAGTGATCCCTGAAATCACAGCAAGACAGTCAATGTCAATATGAGTCTCAAATAGAAAGTGATCCCTGAAATCACAACAAGACAGTCAATGTCAATATGAGTCTCAAATAGAAAGTGTCTCCTGAAATCACAACAAGACAGTCAACGTCAATATGAGTCTCAAATAGAAAGTGTCTCCTGAAATCACAACAAGACAGTCAATGTCAATATGAGTCTCAAATAGAAAGTGATCCCTGAAATCACAACAAGACAGTCAATGTCAATATGAGTCTCAAATAGAAAGTGATCCCTGAAATCACAGCAAGACAGTCAACATCAATATGAGTCTCAAATAGAAAGTGATCCCTGAAATCACAACAAGACAGTCAATGTCAATATGAGTCTCAAATAGAAAGTGATCCCTGAAATCACAGCAAGACAGTCAACGTCAATATGAGTCTCAAATAGAAAGTGTCTCCTGAAATCACAGCAAGACAGTCAATGTCAATATGAGTCTCAAATAGAAAGTGATCCCTGAAATCACAGCAAGACAGACAATGTCAATATGAGTCTCAAATAGAAAGTGATCCCTGAAATCACAGCAAGACAGACAATGTCAATATGAGTCTCAAATAGAAAGTGATCCCTGAAATCACAGCAAGACAGTCAACATCAATATGAGTCTCAAATCACAACAAGACAGTCAATGTCAATATGAGTCTCAAATAGAAAGTGATCCCTGAAATCACAACAAGACAGTCAATGTCAATATGAGTCTCAAATAGAAAGTGATCCCTGAAATCACAGCAAGACAGTCAACGTCAATATGAGTCTCAAATAGAAAGTGATCCCTGAAATCACAGCAAGACAGTCAACATCAATATGAGTCTCAAATAGAAAGTGATCCCTGAAATCACAAAAAGACAGTCAATGTCAATATGAATCTCAAATAGAAAGTGATCCCTGAAATCACAGCAAGACAGACAATGTCAATATGAGTCTCAAATAGAAAGTGATCCCTGAAATCACAGCAAGACAGTCAATGTCAATATGAGTCTCAAATAGAAAAGTGTCTCCTGAAATCACAACAACACAGTCAATGTCAATATGAGTCTCAAATAGAAAGTGTCTCCTGAAATCACAACAAGACAGTCAACGTCAATATGAGTCTCAAATAGAAAGTGTCTCCTGAAATCACAACAAGACAGTCAATGTCAATATGAGTCTCAAATAGAAAGTGATCCCTGAAATCACAACAAGACAGTCAATGTCAATATGAGTCTCAAATAGAAAGTGATCCCTGAAATCACAGCAAGACAGTCAACATCAATATGAGTCTCAAATAGAAAGTGATCCCTGAAATCACAACAAGACAGTCAATGTCAATATGAGTCTCAAATAGAAAGTGATCCCTGAAATCACAGCAAGACAGTCAACGTCAATATGAGTCTCAAATAGAAAGTGTCTCCTGAAATCACAGCAAGACAGTCAATGTCAATATGAGTCTCAAATAGAAAGTGATCCCTGAAATCACAGCAAGACAGTCAACATCAATATGAGTCTCAAATAGAAAGTGATCCCTGAAATCACAGCAAGACAGTCAACATCAATATGAGTCTCAAATCACAACAAGACAGTCAATGTCAATATGAGTCTCAAAATCACAACAAGACAGTCAATGTCAATATGAGTCTCAAATAGAAAGTGATCCCTGAAATCACAACAAGACAGTCAATGTCAATATGAGTCTCAAATAGAAAGTGATCCCTGAAATCACAACAACAAGACAGTCAATGTCAATATGAGTCTCAAATAGAAAGTGATCCCTGAAATCACAACAAGACAGTCAATGTCAATATGAGTCTCAAATAGAAAGTGATCCCTGAAATCACAACAAGACAGTCAACATCAATATGAGTCTCAAATAGAAAGTGATCCCTGAAATCACAACAAGACAGTCAATGTCAATATGAGTCTCAAATAGAAAGTGATCCCTGAAATCACAACAAGACAGTCAATGTCAATATGAGTCTCAAATAGAAAGTGATCCCTGAAATCACAGCAAGACAGTCAACGTCAATATGAGTCTCAAATAGAAAGTGATCCCTGAAATCACAGCAAGACAGTCAACGTCAATATGAGTCTCAAATAGAAAGTGATCCCTGAAATCACAACAAGACAGTCAATGTCAATATGAGTCTCAAATAGAAAGTGATCCCTGAAATCACAACAACAAGACAGTCAATGTCAATATGAGTCTCAAATAGAAAGTGATCCCTGAAATCACAGCAAGACAGTCAACATCAATATGAGTCTCAAATAGAAAGTGATCCCTGAAATCACAACAAGACAGTCAATGTCAATATGAGTCTCAAATAGAAAGTGATCCCTGAAATCACAGCAAGACAGTCAACGTCAATATGAGTCTCAAATAGAAAGTGATCCCTGAAATCACAGCAAGACAGTCAATGTCAATATGAGTCTCAAATAGAAAGTGATCCCTGAAATCACAAAAAGACAGTCAACGTCAATATGAGTCTCAAATAGAAAGTGATCCCTGAAATCACAGCAAGACAGTCAATGTCAATATGAGTCTCAAATAGAAAGTGTCTCCTGAAATCACAGCAAGACAGTCAATGTCAATATGAGTCTCAAATAGAAAGTGATCCCTGAAATCACAACAAGACAGTCAATGTCAATATGAGTCTCAAATAGAAAGTGATCCCTGAAATCACAACAAGACAGTCAATGTCAATATGAGTCTCAAATAGAAAGTGATCCCTGAAATCACAGCAAGACAGTCAACATCAATATGAGTCTCAAATAGAAAGTGTCTCCTGAAATCACAGCAAGACAGTCAACATCAATATGAGTCTCAAATAGAAAGTGTCTCCTGAAATCACAGCAAGACAGTCAACGTCAATATGAGTCTCAAATAGAAAGTGTCTCCTGAAATCACAGCAAGACAGTCAATGTCAATATGAGTCTCAAATAGAAAGTGATCCCTGAAATCACAGCAAGACAGTCAACATCAATATGAGTCTCAAATAGAAAGTGTCTCCTGAAATCACAACAAGACAGTCAATGTCAATATGAGTCTCAAATCACAACAAGACAGTCAATGTCAATATGAGTCTCAAATAGAAAGTGATCCCTGAAATCACAACAAGACAGTCAATGTCAATATGAGTCTCAAATAGAAAGTGATCCCTGAAATCACAGCAAGACAGTCAATGTCAATATGAGTCTCAAATAGAAAGTGATCCCTGAAATCACAGCAAGACAGTCAACATCAATATGAGTCTCAAATAGAAAGTGTCTCCTGAAATCACAACAAGACAGTCAATGTCAATATGAGTCTCAAATCACAACAAGACAGTCAATGTCAATATGAGTCTCAAATAGAAAGTGTCTCCTGAAATCACAGTGGTCTAGTAGATAAGTTTTTAAAAAAAACCCTGTGAAAAATGTAAACAAAAACAAAGTGTGAAATTTTGAATATTGGTACAATCTGTAATACTCTTTCGTATAAAAGCATGCCACACACAATCCGACCATAATTGCGACTGCCATCTTGGTTTTTAAAATGGCCACCATCGAAAAACAAATTTGTCAATAGCTTGGGTCCCAGGACTCATAAATACTTGATTGAAGTTGCTTATCACATAGTTTTACACCCACTAAAATACCCTACCATGATTTCTTGTAACTCAAAATTAAACGTCATTTAACATCAGTATGAGTTACTTGTTTTTTTAATGGGACAGTCCTGTGTTTGCTTCCATTGTAAGATGTTTTCGAAACAACATAACCTTTTTTATGACGAAAATTGCATATTAAATAAAAAAGAGAAGCTTTTTTGCAACATTTAATATCTGAATTTAGTCCGGACAGTTTAAAACTGTGTATGAAAGATGATACTATATGCATATATACGAATGGTTAACCAACGTCTACACAAAAGTATCGCAATTACCATATGATGTTAAACACCAAATAACCGCTAAACTAAACACAATGGGCCAAATTTACAAAGCCTGTTTTTGTTAAAAGCAGGTGTTTAAGCATTGTAAATACATGTAGATACACGCGAGTGCGAGTGCGAATAATTTTTACATGCTCATATACCACTAGAGTTTCGAGCATGTCCCGGGGCCTGTCTCTGGATAGCCAGGGGCTTGCCCCGGGACAGAAAAAAAATTAAGCGGATAATTTTGAAATTTACATCCAAAAATTAAATAGTGGGCCTTTAAAATTTTGATGCGCATCTCTAATATAATTAATAGAGAAAATTCTACTCATTAAATTTGGTCGCTAGATTAGATCGGGTGGTAAAAAAGAATTTAGATAAGATCGGTGGCCTGACTCGGGGTGGAGTTGAAAATGGGCAGAATTTTGAAAATAGCAATTAGTAAAAAGTTAATAGAATTTAAAAAAAAAAAAAAAAAAAAAAAATTACAAGCCAAAAATAAAAAGAATTGACTACTCGGTCGAATATTTATATAATTTGGAGCATTTTAGAAGGACAGTCCGTAGATACACGCGTGTAAATCAAAAACAGGCTTTGCAAATTCAGCCCAATGTGTTAGTAAAGGTAGATTCCATACCGTGATGTGAATCCATGAGATACTTGCTCACTGCGACATCTTCACCCCTACTGGAAAACACTGCCAGGTCCGCCCCTGGAGTGGTCTTGCAATGGCTCTGTCAAAATAATAATTGGTTAGTGAAACAACATTCAGTGAAGCACTCACTTGGTTTAGAGATGGTTTACTAATACTGGAATGTAAACCGACATTTACTAGCTTTAAACGCTGTTTAATTGACTTAATTAATTGTTAATCTAGAATAATGTCCTGCTACTTCTACGGGTGTCGAAAGCAGGGGAGATAGAGAGACACTGCCCCCACCTCAAAGGGACATTCCTGAGTTTTCTGCATTGTAAGATGTTTCCGACTAATCAAATATTTCTACGATTTACATATTAAACACATTTTATTGTTTAGAATATAAGTGTCTGTATATTCAATGTGTTTTTAGTCGTCTTAATATTTGTAAGAAGCCCAAACTGGATTTTGTCTTCAAAGAATTTCGTACGTACGAAAACAAAATATTTTAGGAAATAAAATGAAATTTAACCTAGTACAAATAGTAGAACGACCAGAAACACATTTAATATACAGCCACTAATATTTTATGCAGAAAAAATATATTTGATATATAATTACAGTCGTCAAAAAGTCTCTGTTAGTCGATAACATCTTTAAAATTGTAGCAAACACAGGAATATCCCTTCAACCCAGATTATAAGAAGATTAATTGGCCTATATAGCGTCCGCTGCAGTTGCTATCATCTTCCGACGTCTATGACTTCATTATTAATGAAACCACATGAAATGAGTTTAGTGAAAAATATGTAAATTTGTAACGGTACAAAGACACCGGAGACTTGCTTGTTATTTTTGTCCTCGAAGTTTATTTCATTTTTGTGATGAAAACAACCAAAACATTTAATATAATATAAATTGTAAACTTATAATTCCATATTCATGTAAAACCTGTAATGGAATAATAACTATACTGATGCTTTCTTTCCCATGACGCGACTTACAACTTTGACGCTATGTATACTTATTTTTACAGTTACCAGGTGACTTACAACATTGACTCTATACTTGGTTTTACAGAATTACTATACAGTCGAACTTGGTCTAACGGGCACCTCTTATTAACGGCCACCTGCCCATAACGGCCACTCTGAAACCCCCCATGTATTTCTTTCTTTATTTGACCTCTATAGAACGGCCACCTGTCCAACGCGGCCAGCGGCCACTATTTTTCAGCAAAAATAAGGTCTGAACCTGCATTACAGAATTACTACATGTGTATGTGAAGAGTTCAGGTGCAAAAACCGATAAATCCATTTTAGTCATTTTCTGCAAAAGAGTTTTTTTTGTTTGTTATGATTTATATGTAAAACATATCAGGTCCACAATGGGCGATCTTAACTTAAAAAAACAAGTATGAAAATCTAAACATAAAACTTTGAACTGAGTAATGCTAGTAAAAAAAACCCAGAACTCTTCATATATAACGTACCCTTGCATCCAACCAATTCTCCTCGAAGTGAGAAAATCTGTAGCACCGGCTATAGATCAAAGAGAAATCGCTGGGACATCCTGAAATATACCAAGCACTGTGTCATTTAGAATATCGTTATTATGTGTTAAACAATTAAAAAAATAAGCACAGCTTTTAAAACATGCTAAACCCCGTCCCCTACAAAAATATACCCCAAATCCCAACTCACCAATACCCACCCCCCTCCACAAAACCCCCAAACAAAACAAAACAAAAAACAAACCACACACAAAACCCCCACAAAAAACAAAACCGTAAAACCAAACCCCGCCCTGTCACCTCTCCACTAAACCTAGCGGTACAGTTATTTGATTGGGGTCAATTCTGAGATACGAAACCAGTACCCACCAATACCAAGATACGAACCCAGTACCCATCAACACTGAGATACGAACCCAGTACCCATCAACACTAAGATAGGAACCCAGTACCCATCAACACTAAGATACGAACCCAGTACCCATCAGCACTAAGATACGAACCCAGTATCCATCAACACTAAGATACGAACCCAGTACCCATCAGCACTAAGATACGAACCCAGTATCCATCAACACTGAAATACGAACCCAGTACCCATCAGCACTAAGATACGAACTCAGTATCCATCAACACTGAGATACGAACCCAGTACCCACCAATACCAAGATACGAACCCAGTGCCCACCAATACCAAGATATGAACCCAGTGCCCATCAACACCAAGATACGAACCCAGTACCCATCAACACCAAGATACGAACCCAGTATCCATCAACACTGAGATACGAACCCAGTACCCACCAATACCAAGATACGAACCCAGTACCCATCAACACTGAGATACGAACCCAGTACCCATCAACACCAAGATACGAACCCAGTATCCATCAACACTGAGATACAAACCCAGTACCCACCAATACTAAGATACGAACCCAGTATCCATCAACACTGGGATACGAACCCAGTACCCACCAATACTAAGATACGAACCCAGTATCCATCAACACTGAGATACGAACCCAGTACCCATCAACACTAAGATACGAACCCAGTATCCATCAACACTGAGATACGAACCCAGTACCCATCAACATTAAGATACGAACCCAGTATCCATCAACACTGAGATACGAACCCAGTACCCATCAACACTAAGATATGAAACCAGTATCCATCAACACTGAGATACGAACCCAGTACCCACCAATACCAAGATACTAACCCAGTACCCATCAACACTGAGATACGAACCCAGTACCCATCAACACCAAGATACGAACCCAGTATCCATCAACACTAAGATACGAATCCAGTACCCACCAATACCAAGATACGAACCCAGTACCCATCAACACGAAGATACGAACCCAGTACCCATCAACACGAAGATACGAACCCAGTACCCATCAACACTGAGATACGAACCCAGTACCCATCAACACTAAGATACGAACCCAGTATCCATCAACACTGAGATACGAACCCAGTACCCATCAACACTAAGATATGAAACCAGTATCCATCAACAATGAGATACGAACCCAGTACCCACCAATACCAAGATACGAACCCAGTACCCATCAACACTGAGATACGAACCCAGTACCCATCAACACCAAGATACGAACCCAGTACCCATCAACACTGAGATACGAACCCAGTACCCATCAACACTGAGATACGAACCCAGTACCCATCAACACTAAGATACGAATCCAGTACCCACCAATACCAAGATACGAATCCAGTACCCACCAATACCAAGATACGAACCCAGTACCCATCAACACGAAGATATGAACCCAGTACCCATCAACACTAAGATACGAACCCAGTATCCATCAACACTGAGATACGAACCCAGTACCCATCAACACCAAGATACGAACCCAGTACCCATCAACACTGAAATACGAACCCAGTACCCATCAGCACTGAGATACGAACCCAGTACCCATCAGCACTGAGATACGAACCCAGTACCCATCAGCACTGAGATACGAACCCAGTACCCATCAGCACTGAGATACGAACCCAGTATCCATCAACACTGAGATACGAACCCAGTACCCACCAATACTGAGATACGAACCTAGTATCCATCAACACTGAGATACGAACCCAGTACCCATCAACACTAAGATAGGAACCCAGTACCCATCAACACTAAGATACGAACCCAGTATCCATCAACACTGAGATACGAACCCAGTACCCATCAACACCAAGATACGAACCCAGTATCCATCAACACTGAAATACGAACCCAGTACCCATCAACACCAAGATACGAACCCAGTACCCATCAACACTGAAATACGAACCCAGTACCCATCAGCACTGAGATACGAACCCAGTACCCATCAGCACTGAGATACGAACCCAGTATCCATCAACACTGAGATACGAACCCAGTACCCATCAACACTAAGATACGAACCTAGTATCCATCAACACTGAGATACGAACCCAGTACCCATCAACACTGAGATACGAACCCAGTACCCATCAACACTAAGATACGAACCCAGTACCCATCAACACTAAGATACGAACCCAGTACCCATCAACACCAAGATACGAACCCAGTACCCATCAGCCTTAAACATGATGACAAGATGACAGCCATCTAGGCAGCCCTGTACGCACCTCCAGAGGCCTTCCTCGATCCGAATACTTCCACCTCACACAATGTAAGAATATCTTTCGGTTCATTAATTCCGTGTTTCCTGATCCGTACGTACTGCCCCGACAAGTCTTGAGGACAGGGGAAACGTTTGGTAAAACCGGTCACTATTGGCGACTCCTGGTAGTAGCAGAGACTAGGAGAAGGGTCCGATTGGTTGGCTAGAACTTCTATAGAAAAATTATGAAGTCGATTGCCTACAAAATACAATTTAACATGGGAATGATTATTCACAAATATCTTTCAATTCAGCAGAAAACAAAGGATTTTTGGGACATCATGTTTCATACATATCTATAATGTGATCTGTGCTCTGCAATATTCACCTGAAGTCAGAATATCTTAATGTGTTTAATGTTTGTTTGTCTTTTTGTTTGTGTTTTTTTTTGGGTGTTCGTTTGTTTGTTTGTATGTTGGGTTTTTTATGTTTTTTTTTAAAATTATTTTTGTGGTTATTTTTATTTTTTATTTTTTTTAAACATATAACATCCATTTAACCCATCTATTCTTGCTATGATTCGTCCATCCTTCCAATAAACCATCCATCCGTCCATCCATCCATCCACCCACCCACCCACCCATTCATTCATGATGAAGCTCATATGACTGTATTCACTTCCACACATTGCTGACACGGTGCCCTTACTGACTAGCGACACCTACCACAGCAGTCCCCGCGGTTCACAACGACCACCTCCTCCACGTACAGAGTCTGACCCAGGTCCACCATCCACCACGGCTTCGCGTCGTTCACGTTGGTGGAGGAACACGTTTGGCCCAGGACGTTGTTAGTGATGTTGCCGTCCACGGCCCGACTCGCTTCATCAGTCCTGAACGTCGACGACTGCATGGCGGTCATGTTCACCGCCCAGTTATAACGATTGACCACGTGGGTCCGATCTAGAACATACCAACATCAACAGTACAGTAGATATATTGGGACAAGAGAACTGTGATAACAAGAAGAAACCTAAATACTAGTATATGTAGTTATTATGTCTGTACGGGTAGAACGTAGCCCAGTGGTAAAGCGCTCGATTGATGCGCGGTCGGTCTAGGATCGATCCCCGTCGGTGGGCCCATTGGGCTATTTCTCGTTCCAGCCAGTACACCACGACTGGTATATCAAGAGCCGTGGTATGTACGATTCTGTCTGTGGGATGGTGCATATAAAAGATCCCTTGCTACTGATGGAAAAAAACAACATAGCGGGTTTCCTCTCTAAGACTATATGTCAAAATTACCAAATGTTTGACATCCAATAGCCGATACTTAAAGCCGCACACCCTAGTTCCATCCAGCGAAAATAAATTATAATTTGGTTAATCTACAAACCTGTAACATACTTAGATCACGTTTTTATCAAATGGAGTGAAAAAGCAGGTTTTATATCGATAAATACCATGGGAATCCCCATGTCCCAATTGCTTGAAATAATTTTGAAAGTTAGTATTCTGATGTCACCGGTAGATGTCGCTCGAAGCACAACAATGCCTACGTCACGACAAATTTCACAGACTTGGGGTGCGTTCGTTTCACCTCTCCTGGACATGTTCCAACTGTTCTGTCCTGGTTGTATCCCCTCTCCAGATATCGTAAGACTTAGCAAAATTATTGGTTTTAAGGGTTTGTAACGTTTTGTATTGAGACACTTACTTGTCTGAACTTTATTGTTACTGAAAATGTTCACGAACTGTGAAGAAAAATCTCACAAATGAACAACAACAAATCGGATGTTGATTGCGCGAACCGTGCACGAGAAAACAAACCGAACCAAAATGATAAAGGTCACGTGATATACCAACGTCTGTGACATTGAAATGGAAATATCCCCTCTAAAAATAAATTGGACCTCGCTTGCTTAACGGTTTTTTCTCGACAGCACGTCTTGTGAAAAAATGCAAAAAATGAATTTCGTGGTTTTACAAACATCAGGATTACCAAAAAGCACTTCCGGTGAATGGAAATGTGTATTCTAAATAATAAAATATAAGTAAAGTGCAATTTTATTTGTGAAAAATGGGGTTTAATAGCGAAAAACAACGCCGTAATGGTTAACAAATAGCCGTAACTAGGGTGTGTCCCTTTAATAAATCAATGTGCTCTCTCTAGTGGTGTCGTTAAACAAAACAAACTTTCAATTATGTTTGTATAACTTATAGATCAAAGACTAGTCAATGTATGATAAAAAAAAAAAAACCCCTATATAATACGTACTTATGTAACATACTGTTTTAATGGCGTTTATTTGGTGTATTTAAAAACTTACATTCACTGCTTACGACTGTCAGAAGGAGTGGAAACCCAAAGATGTACGGCACATTCATTATGCTTCAAGACGCTTTTTGGAGCTGTAGACATTAAAAAATACGTTATATATAATTACAAACACACACACACACACACACACACACACACACACGCACATGCACGCACGCACACGCACACACACACACACGAATCAATAAATTATTTTTAATTTTTACAAGAACCAAACAACACATTACACAGGTGATAATGTATTTTCATGCTTGTATTTGTGCACAATTAAAGTCATTTACCCCAGTTTTGAGGTTAAGTAGCTTTTCTGTTTTGCAAAAAATAATTTTTTAATACTTTTTGATAATTTCAGTAATGTAGCATTTAACAATAAAAAACAAAGAGTAATAACTGAATACAGTGTACACTGTTTAGTAAATGCGACCAGTGCCTATACGATTCAAAATCATGTAATAAATAAATACTAGTAGTTTAAATCATTATTTACTTCTCTCTCAACTGTTTCTTTCATAATATAGGCTATTCTTTGTGTTAAATTAAATTTAACTTACCCGCAGTACTTGATGTGATGAAAGAAGTGAAACTGCAAGACTAAACACTGCACTTCAGTTAGGTATGATGACAAACAATATTGGATCTAACAGCTGCAATGACGTATTTCATCAAAAACCAGATTGTTTTACCAGGTTCACCACGAAACGTCATGTTTCATGACAACTGAAGGAGCGTTCACATCACGGAATCACTGCTGTTCATTACTTATAGCATAGTGCTTCTTTCTGGCCTTGGTCACTGGCATGCAAGTCAGTTTTAAACGACATCATCAAATGTGTGTCTTGCGGATATGCCGATACCGCATGCGTTGTGTCGATATAAACCTTGACCGCTGCACATATTGCACATTGTACCTACACGTTTTAAAATATACTAGCTTTATTTGCGTTCACGATATCTCCTCTGCCACTCACATTGTTAAAGACATCATGGCGCTTCTCGGACCATCGCGTTTTCTACCTCTGTGTTTGCAGATAGTCCTGTTGATCATGGATGGTAAGACATTTGCAATTTTTGCCTGTTTTGTTTTCAATTTTCTTTTTATGTCAATGTTCAGTTTTCTGATGAGACTGTTCTGAGTTTGCTGTCTTTGTAATATATTTCTGGCTAAGGCCCAAAACACACCGAAGCTGGGTCTGGGCCTGGGTCTGGCGAGTATGGTACCAGTCGAGCCTGAAACGCACTGACTCGAATGTGACAAAACACACCGCGTCTGTGCTGGCGCGAACTACAGCTATGGCGACAGACGACATAGAACAAGCGCTGTATTTTGACACTGCCAGACTGGTAGCTGTAGCCTGTGCGAGCCACATTTTAATTGTTTTTCTCAATAAACAACGGAAAGATATATATCAATCAAAGTAGATTCTCATAATTACTGTTAATGTTTATAAAAAGATACGAACGCAATTAATATAATACATCTAGGTCTGTAACTGTTACGTGTTTTCAATATTCTTATTCTATTGAAAACACGTAACAGTTACAGACTCGGACGTCCAAATACACCCAGACGTGGCGTCTTTGCCACACTCGCCAGACCCAGGCCAGACCCAGGCCCAGACCTAGACCCAGCATCGATGTGTTTGGACCTCACAGACCATTTTTCACTGAATATACACACACTAATATGCAAAACAAGAAAAAGTGTTTAATTAGCCCGAGTATTCTGACTGTATGAGAGCTAGACGGACATTTGAACAGTTATTAGCCCTATTATTACCGTCCAAATGTCCGTCTATCTCTCTTACAGTCATAGTACTCGGGCTAGCGTTTAATGTGTAACTTTAATCGTTGAAACGGCTCTATTAGTTGAAAACATCTTAACAATGGCAAGAAACTCGGGACAGACATTTTGAAGGAACTGTCCTGAGCCTGATGCCATTGTAAGATGCTTCCGATTAAAGGGACTTTTTAAAAGAACGGTCCTGAGCTTATATTGTATTGCTTAGATTACCTATTTCCGTACAACCGAAGTGTTTCTGGTCTCACCGGCCTCGGTAGCGTCGTGGTTAGGCCATCGATCTACAGGCTGGTAGGTACTGGGTTCGGATCCCAGTCGAGGCATGGGATTTTTAATCCAGATACCGACTCCAAACCCGGAGTGAGTGCTCCGCAAGGCTCAATGGGTAGGTGTAAACCACTTGCACCGACCAGTGATCGATAACTGGTTCAACAAAGGCCATGGTTTGTTCTATCCTGCCTGTGGGAAGCGCAAATAAAACATTCCTTGCTGCTAATCGGAAAGAGTAGCCCATGTAGTGGCGACAGCGGGTTCCAAATGTCCGTCTATCTCTCTTACAGTCATAGTACTCGGGCTAGCGTTTAATGTGTAACTTTAATCGTTGAAACGGCTATATTAGTTGAAAACATCTTAACAATGGCAAGAAACTCGGGACAGACATTTTGAAGGAACTGTCCTGAGCCTGATGCCATTGTAAGATGCTTCCGATTAAAGGGACTTTTTAAAAGAACGGTCCTGAGCTTATATTGTATTGCTTAGATTACCTATTTCCGTACAACCGAAGTGTTTCTGGTCTCACCGGCCTCGGTAGCGTCGTGGTTAGGCCATCGATCTACAGGCTGGTAGGTACTGGGTTCGGATCCCAGTCGAGGCATGGGATTTTTAATCCAGATACCGACTCCAAACCCGGAGTGAGTGCTCCGCAAGGCTCAATGGGTAGGTGTAAACCACTTGCACCGACCAGTGATCGATAACTGGTTCAACAAAGGCCATGGTTTGTGCTATCCTGCCTGTGGGAAGCGCAAATAAAACATTCCTTGCTGCTAATCGGAAAGAGTAGCCCATGTAGTGGCGACAGCGGGTTTCCTCTCAAAATCTGTGTGGTCCTCAACCATATGTCTGACGCCATATAACCGTAAATAAAATGTGTTGAGTGGCGTCGTTAAATAAAACATTTCTTTCTTTCTTTCTTGTTTCTGGTCATCCTGGTGTTTCTAATACCACAAAATGCACTTTTCATATTTTTAAAAAACGCACGTGCGTCTGAGAAGTAATGATTATGGAGTCGCGTTTTAATCTATTGTTAAGTATTTCAACGTCACAGACTCTTGTTTCACTCTGTTGTATCAAAATGTGTTACAGGTTTGTAAATTAACCAAACTTAGTGTTCCTTTTTTCGGGTTGAAACTAGGGTATAGGTGAAAAATATGTCTTAGTGTTTAAAAACTAGGATCTGTCTCTTTAATGAGGATTTTTAACGACTAAAATTAGAAAAACAACAACACAAACAAAACAGTAAGAAAACGTTGCATTTTATATTAACGAATCAGTTTTGACGTCAGTTAAAACATATGTTTGAACCAAATGGTTTTGCACGTAAAATCGTTTCTGACATATGATCTACGGTTCGTAGTAAGTCAAGTTTATCCGAACACTGTGCAAGATTTCAGCCTCTAATGTTGAACTACAGACGAGAAATTGGATTATTACACTCAGGTAAGTTCGGCCATCAAGTCAAACACGATTTCAATTGCAAAGTCATTCAGTTCAAACAGATTTTGAGTGGAGATCAAAACTGAACCGTTACGGTAAAACCAAATGTGAAGCATGAAATCGTAATTAAACCGTAATCGAGAAACAAGTCTAAAAGGCACGCCTAAATGATTACTCCTACCCTGCCTTGAAGAAGTCCGTTTCGATTTTACATAACAAATCTTTCTATCACATAGACCTACGTTACACGTTACAGTATGAAGCGTTGACATCATATACGCTACGTACGGTTTTACTTCATGTTAGACGCAAATTCCATTTATCCGTAATCCCTGTGCGTATACGTACATACGTAATCCGCAATGCGCAATCCATAGCAATGACTTTCTATGCATATACGTGGAATAGATTCCGTTTATGCGCCTCCGTACTGTCTGCATTATAGATCACGTATACGTATACACATACAGATTATGGATATAAATAGAATCTGCGCCTTATGTCATGAAGCATTTACACCATTAATAATATCCACTGGCGTAGGAAGCGGGGAGGGGGGGGGGGGGGGTGAGACGGGACTTTGTAGCAGCAGCGAAAGTTTTTATATATTTATACATATATTTGCACATATGTGTGTGTTCCGCCACCACCACCCCCTTTTGGCACCTTCCTACGTCCGTGTTTTCTGTGATTTCCAGTGACAGGAAACGACTTCCGCAGGAACATAGCCTATCACAAGAAAGCCTGGCAGTCTTCAGTAGCATTCAACGCCACCGCAGACCTCGCCGTCGACGGCAACACCACTACCAACTGGATCGGGGGGTCGTGCACGTCAACGGCACTGAGCGACCCGTCTCCCTGGTGGGTGGTCGACCTCGGCAAAAGCTACAACATCAGCGAGGTGATCGTATCAAACCGTGGCGACTGTTGTGGTGAGCAAAAATAAAAGCACTGTTTGTTTAAAGGCATATTGTCACAGACCACTGAACTATTTAATGGTCTAACAAAAGTATTACCTGAACAAAAATAATTTTATTTGTCCCTAAATGTACTTTATTTAACCATCTTCATAACCACCATACTCCATTTATTAATGACATTTTGTAAAAATAATTGAATTATGGCAATGGTCCATAATTCAAAAATTAAAATTACCGAGAGGGATGACATGGAATTCACTCCACCATGTTCAGTTAAGGTGATGCGATAGCTAGATTTGGTTTCCAACAATTAATGTAATTTTTATTTATTATCCATTTTTAGAGAAATAAGGTCCTTAAATCCGTGACAGTATGCCTTTAAGCGGCGTTCTCATTATGCGACTAGGACTTGCTCTATGTCGGCTCTACAAAAATCGGAACGTAAGTCGGAACGTAAGTCGGTCCGATTTGGGAGTTCTCACAGTACGATTTCATCGCCCCTTTAGCAGAACAGAAAAGAAACTACTCTTTATTACACTCAGGCCGTTATGCAACGGCGTAAGAGGAAGATACATATTCTGATTTTGATAAAAAGCACAGTGTTTGGTATACAAATAGGCTTCAGAAGATGCATGCCAATGGGAGGGAGGTGTTTTCATTCGCATTTTGGTTGAAACAATATGTATTGCCGTTCAAAAACACTAGCGGTCTGGAGCTTGGCCAACAGGCGTTAGCTTATATTAAGGCCTCTCCCAAAAATTTACAATATGAATATTTTACAAGCATTAAAATAAAACAATGATTATAACTTGTTCCAAATTTACTAACAAAGAAAGGAAACAGAAAGAAGAAAAGGTAAAGAGGATTAACAGGTTATTATTTTACCATTATACATTATTTAGAATAAGATGTCAAAGGTGAAATAGAAAACAAAATTGAAAAAAGAAAAGAAAGAAGTTGAATGGTTAATTAATATCAAAACGTTTGCTATTTATAATGAAGTTCTGGACAGATTTGAATACAGCTCTATTTTCTTCGCATTTTAACGTGTGGGTTGGGTGAATAATCTCCAACGTTCATGCACGTCTGCTCTAAGGTGAGTACTTGGTTGTTTGTTACATTCTAAGATTGTTCCAATAACGTGCATGGATGGTCAGAGTTAACATTATATTATGATTAAATGTAATGAAGAGATAATTATAAAACTATATACTAATTATATTACTTATGCATACGCCAGTTTATGTAATACACATGTATATATGAATATGAAACTGTTTATTGGCAGAGTAGCATAAACAAGTCAGCTGATTACAGGTATTTGTAGTTGTTTTGTTTTAATAGGATTTTAAAGTTCATAAATTAATTCTCGTCATTCTTCAATCTTATTATTGACTCGTTCTGTTAAAATGCAACCCCATCCTATAATTGCTAATATCGGATAAAATGCTGAGAAATCACACCATTGCATGTATTGTTGAAATGAAGTTATTTTAAAATTGGTGGGTATGGGGGAAAGAAGAGAGAAAAAAAAAAAAAAAAAAAAAAGCACCCAAAAAACTCTAAATAAATAAATAAATAAAGAAGATGATAAAATAAAATAATATACCGGGCACCCACAAGACCAAGTGAAAAGTCCGATTTAAAGGAGAATCCAGCTAGAAATGAATTTTGGAGCAGCCCTTATTATAGAAAAACATATAATGCTAAATAATCATTATAATTTAAGGAGAAAGACTGCACGACTTCTCTATAGAATTGTTCTTGGTGGATCCAACTACAAATGCAGAAAATGGCATCGTATGCGCTAAGGAAAGTGGTGCAGTTCCAAATGGATTCACCATTAAATATCCGTGCGTTCCTGGAACCTCTGGTAGATATCTTCGCATTCATAAGACTAAAGTACTTTCTGCTAAAGATGTTTTGACGCTGTGTGAAGTTTACGTTGTGGGAATTCCTTACAGTCAAAGTAAGTGTTGCTGGTGCGTTTCCTTTTCCTTTTCGTAATTTAGCTTAAACCTGATGCAGTTGTCTTGGACGCACATAAACAGAGGATTCAGCACAGAGAGAGAGAGAGAGAGAGAGAGAGAGAGAGAGAGAGAGAGAGAGAGAGAGAGAGAGAGAGAGAGAGAGAGAGAGAGAGAGAGAGAGAGAGAGAGACACACACACACGCGCAGAGAGAAAGAGAGAAAGCCGCAGACAGTGAGAGTGGGAGAGAGAATGTACAGAGCAAAGCTGTCAGGAGAAACAGATGTGGTAAGAACGTAACAGAGGATGCTGCGACCGAGACAGATAGGGGGTTAGAGAGATAGCCAAAGATGGGAGAGAGAGAGAGAGAGAGAGAGAGAGAGAGAGAGAGAGAGAGAGAGAGAGAGAGAGAGAGAGAGAGAGAGAGAGAGAGAGAGAGAGAGAGAGAGAGAGAGTATGACCGAATCTCAAGAAAACATTTGTGCACCTTCTTCTCAGATCGTAATGCTATAACGCATTGTAATAAATCGTGTTTATGTACTCTTACAGCTTTAAATAACAACCTATTTCAGGATGTCCGGAAGGATTTTTCAGCGAAGACGACAACTGTTATTATGTCTCAAACAATACTGCAAACTGGCTGAATGCGAGTGTAAGTAACCGCTTTAAGTTACACGCACACACACATATATATATATACTGATGGAAAGAAATAAAGGATCACACAGATAGCAACAAGAAATAATGACTGCATCAAAAATCAATTCATATTGTCAGAAATTGACTGGGAACATATAGGCAGCACAGTCAACACTACAGACATTCAATCCCACGTTAAAACTTGGTATGAAATACAGACATTACTATGCTAGTAGTGAATTAAATTTGGTCTACAATTCGATGTGTTCCCTTATTTCTTTCCATCAGTATATATATATAGATATATATATAGATATAAATATATATATATATATATATATATATATATATATATATATATATATATATATAGATTAAATATGCAAAACTGAAAAAACTTGCGACATTCTGTCAAAACGTAGACGCTGCTTTATCGGTGTTAATTTCGCTTGAATTTTGTTGTTGAATGTGACCTACATAAGATCTAAAGAAAACAGGTGAATGGCACGTCACGGAAATAAGAAGAAAAAAAGTGTGATTTTCATTTCATTTCTACTTATTTTTGTGCTTATATTCAATTAAGGTTCAATCACGTTGTCCTGGGCACACACTTTCAGCTATCTGGGCTGTCTGTTCAGGACAGTGGTTTAGTTGGCAGTGGTTAGTGAGAAAGAAGACGGTATAGTGATTTTACACCTACCCAATGAGTCTTCAAAACTAACTCTGGTGATACGGCCTTATAAAAAAGTGCTTCCGGAAACCCGACCCCATTTAGAAAATAGAAAACACATTCCCGAAAACATTTTAGGTCTAAATACTTAAAATATTACAAATATATATACTCAACTTTAACTGACATCTAATGTGATTGCGGTTTAATGTGTGATGGAATTGATGTTTGTCTATTAAAACAACTTTCTCGTCCCCTCCTGCAGATGCAGTGCCAGGCTATGGGTTCCAGTCTTGCAATACCAGCGACATATGACGAAGATGCTGATCTGTCGAAGCAACTCTTTAAGACTGCGAAGCCAGGTATACAATATCAATAGCATGTCGAAAGTTAGTTTGTTTTGTTTAACGACACCACTAGAGTGCAATCATTATATATATATATATATATATATATATATATAGCACCCTCACACAAAAAACTACACAAGTTCGATCTCGATTATATTCTTAAATCCATGATAACATATAGACAATGAATATGAAAAGGAGAGTTGGCCTCAAACGTCTTTCTTTCCACACACACACACACTCTCTCTCTCTCTCTCTCTCTCTCTCTGAACTATCTTTCACTCCAGTCACACTGATAACATCACACACACCCTGACCAATACTGGCAGACCATTACTGTCCTGGGTTCCTTAAGATAGCCCCAGTGAAAGTGTTTACCATATATTAATGTCCCAAGTGTCTTGGAGGAATTTCCCCAAGTACCTCAAGTTTAAATAAGGAGAAATAAACCTCGGACGCCTTAGTGGTGTTTATGCATGTTTAGTATAATAAAAGATTATGCTGGGTGCTTTAGTTGAATCCCTCATATGTATATATACTCTTCAAAAAAAGTAGGTGAACCTGACATATTAATGTTAATATCAACTATTAGACGGAACATACGTTTTGACCACAGACATCCCAGTAAAGTATGTTTAGCATGAGTGTAATTCAATGCATGCCAATTTTAGCAATAAAAGGGATGAGCATTTTCCTTTCATCATCACTTTAAATTTGAAGATGGTTTGACGACAACTCAGTTTGCAAGACAGGGGAAGGGCCATTGGCTGGCTACAAGATGGACACACTCAAAGATCTGTGGCTCACCGTCTAAATGTAAGCCAAAGTGTTATCGGTAGACTCTGGCAGAGGTTCAGGACGAATCAGGACGAATCGCTCCCGTTCTGGAAGACCATGATCAACAATAGCACGAGACCGTTTCCTGATGATAACGGCGTTGCGACAGCGTTTTGTGACCGCACAGCGTCTTCGTGATCAACTCACAGCTGCTACAGGCAACAGGTTGTCTGACCAGACCATTAGGAATCGTCTGCGAGACCAAGGTTTGCGATGTCGGCGTCCTGTAGTCCGACCACAGCTACTTGCCCGCCACAGAAGGGCTCGCCTTGATTGGTGCAGACGTCATATCCAGTGGAACCGTGGGCAATGGGCAGAGACATTATTCACAGATGAGTCACAGTACTTGTTGCAGTTCAGTGATGGCCGGGCTCGTGTTTACCGTCGTCAAGGAGAAAGATTTGCTGATGTTAACGTTGTTCAACATCTACCATTTGGAGGAGGAAGTGTAATGGTGTGGGTGGCATATCCATCAATCACAGAACCCCTCTGTACATCATTAATGGAAATTTGACTGGTCAGCATTAACTCGAGATTGTTCAACCTTTTGTAATTCCACTTCTGCATCGGATTGGACCAGGAGCTTGGTTCCAGGATGACAACGCAAGACCTCATCGTGCCAGGGTGGTGACCGACTTCCTGCAGCAGCAGAACGTTCAGCACATGGATTGGCCTGCATATTCACCAGACTTGTCACCCATTGAGTAGGCGTGGGATGAACTAGGGCAGCGAGTTCGATCACATCACGTCCCTGCCGTCAACCTCCAGCAACTGGCTCAGCAATTAGTTGCAGAATGGCAAGCGAGTCCTCAACGTTATTTCCAACGCCTGGTTAACAGCATGCGCCAACGTTGTCAAGAATGTGTCAATGCTAATGGTAGCTACACCAGTTACTGACGCTTCTACTACATGTGTGAACATCATTTTGGGGGGTGCATGACTTTCTTCATCTGGGTAGTAAACTAGTTTCTAAGTAAAGGTTTTTTGTTTTGTGTTTTCTGTTCATGAGACATCAAATAAATAATTTGTCATTAGTCGTCACAATTTTAGCATATTAGCTTATTTTTATTTGCACAAATATTTTTGACCCTTAACTTCTTTTGAGTAGTATATATACAGTCAAACCTGTCTTAAGCGGTCACACAAGAGAGTAGATAAAAGTGGCCGCTTAAGACAGGTGGCCGCTGATTACAGATTGCAACATACATGTATAGTCTTTAAAACATTTGTACTGTCTGTACTGCTAATTAACGGATGTGTGCTTCAGTGAACTATAAATCAACTTTTGACACGTTACCTCCTTCAGAAAAAAATGCAACTGGAATGTATTAAATTAACCGTTCTCAACAAGTTTGTTTTCTTTTTCCATTTAATTATTTAATTCCTACTTCATGTGGTATATTGTCGTAGAAGTAAATCTACATATGTCAAGCGTAGCCTGTCCAGAGGCAATTAGATGCATTCCAGAGTCATATACTTTCTTAATTGATACACAGTAGAGATGTCGGGCCTAAATGAGTACTAGTATGTATTCTTGAAGGTGTGAAGATCTGTTATATGCTGCACCTTATCGCTGTTGTTAAAGAATCCCTTTTATACAAGAGTAAACATTTACAGTGGCCGCTTAATACAGGTATTTTTTAGCGATTTGGGATCCGATTTAGGTGACCGCTGGCCATGTTAGACAGGTGACTGCTTATTACAGGTGCATTTACATTGTAAATCGTTTGGGAAGGGGAAACGTGGTCGCTTAAGGCAGGTGACTGCTAGGACAGGTTTGACTGTGTATGTATATATATATATATATGATTAAAAGTTAGCTGCAAATTTGCTGATCAGACAGTAACAATTTGAACAGCATCATGACATGTCGATTTTAATGTCAAGACATTAAACTACTGTCCACATCTTTGGCTTTGGTGTTCCAATAAAAAAGAAATCTTTAAACAGATTCTACCCAAAATAAAAGTATTTTTTATTTTAAACGGCTTTGGTGGTCCATTGAAAAGACAAACAGTTAACCCGAGTCTACTCAAGATAAAACTATTTTTCCTTAGGTAGACCAAAGGCCGTGGTATGTACTATCATGTCTATGGGATGGTGCATGTAAAAGATTCCTTGCTGCTAATTGAAACAGTAGCCCATGAAGTGGCGACAGCAGGTTTCCTCCCTCAATATCTGTGTGGTCCTTAACCATATGTCCGACACCATATAAAATGTGTTGAGTGTATCATTAAATAAACCATTTCCTTCCTCCCTTCGTATGCTTCAGGAGACTTGTACTGGCTTGGCGCCAAGGAGCAGGGCTCGTCTGGCGGTAAATGGAAGACTGCGAACACGGGACATGAAGGGCTGGAGTACACCAACTGGGAACATGAGGAGACCAACAACTGCGTGGTGATGTCGCAACCCGTCGAGTTCAAGTGGGAGATCAAACCGTGCGGCGGCAGCTACCACTTCATCTGCCGCACGTCACTACAGAAATCGATGTAATCAGCGCCCTCTGGGTGGAGATAAGCATCATCTCTGTTCAAATACGTCGTCCGTATTACAGTAATGGATTAATTTCTTTTTTCTAGCACCAAAATGAAGCAGACATTGTAATAAACAGATTTCTTGAAAAATGTTGTTTTACTAGGGTTTTTTTGTTTTTAAAACGAAGACATGTTCTAAATGGGCATTTCTTAATAGAAAAAAAGAAAGAAATGTTTTATTTAATGACACACTCAACACATTTTATTTACGGTTATATAGCGTCAAACATATGGGTTAAGGACCACACAGATAATGAGAGAGGAAACCCGTTGTCGCCACTTCATGGGCTACTCTTTTTGATTAGCAGCAAGGGATCTTTTATATGCACCATCCCACAGACAGGGTAGTACATACCACAGCCTTTGGTATACCAGTCGTGGTGCACTGGCTGGAATGAGAAATAGCCCAATTGCCCACCGACGGGGATTGGTCCCACAATGAACGCGCATCAAGCGAGCGCTGTACCAATGGGCTACGTCCCGCTCCCTTTCTAAATAGAATTGGTAGATACAAAATGAATAAAGAACACCAACAAATTGCTTAAACAAACATTCGGAGTATAGTGCTAAAGCAATACTTGTCTCCTACCAGGCCTAACAAATTTCCGTATCTCTTAAGTTCAAGGGTCATAACTCTGTGAAAAAGGGGTAAATCGCCATGAAAGGCAAATTTGACCTGTAACAGTCCGTGATAAAACTATACATAAAAATTCAGCTCAGTATCTTGCGGCACTGCAAAAAATGTTCAGCAAACTGTAAGTGGGACAAACCGCCGGAGAGGAGACCACTTGGACTGGACTACTAAGGGGTCATGGATACATGGTTGCATGCACTTTGTGTGCATTGAGGCCAAGGAGTCTACGTTACTGTTTCTCAAGTAAGTACATGCACCAATAATACGAGAATAACAGTGCTGGTACAATAGTCAAAATAGCAGTGTGATAAAGATGGAGATGAAAAACTCAAAATATTTCTGGAATTCGAAGTAATAGCACTACATGAAAACTGTCCATACAGTCAAACCTCTGTTAGGCACCCACCAAAGGGAGTATCAAACAGTTGCCTTCCAAGACAGGTGGCTGCTTACTAGAGGTCAGTTTAAAATGATTTGGGAGAACAAAAAGGTGGCCGCTTTGACACAGGTGGCTGCTTGATACAGATGGTGGCTAGAGCAGGTTTGACTAGTTTGCGAGAACAAAAAAATATCTTGGTAACTCCCCACTTTTCAAGATATTGTAAAGTTATCCTCTTTGATTAAGTTACTATTACAGAGTGGACTGATTGGTGAGCATCCAAAACTTCAACATTAACTTTTAACATGAATGTACAGCATTACTGCATACATCAGTTGAGGAAGGAAGGAAATGTTTTATTTAACACACTCAACACATTTTATTTACGGTTATATGGTGTCGGACCACACATATATTGAGAGAGGAAACCTGCTGTCACCACTTCATGGGCTACCTTTTTCGATTAGCAACAAGGGATCTTTTATATGCACCATCCCACAAACGGGGAGGGATGTAGCCCAGTGGTAAAACGCTCGCTTGATGTGCAGTTGGTTTAGGAACGAACCCCGTCGGGGGGTGGGGGTGGGGTGGGGTGGGGTGGGGTGGCCCAGTAGGCTACTTCTTGTTCCAGACAATGCACGACTGGTATATCAAAGGCTATGGTATGTGCTATCCTGTCTATGGGATAGTACATATAAAAGATCCCTTGCTACTAATGGAAAAATGTGGGTTTCTTTTCTAAGACTATTTGTCAAAATTACCAAATGTTTGACATCTAACAGCCAATGATTAATAAATCAATGCGCTCTAGTGGTGTTGTTAAACAAAACAAACTTCTATCCCACAGACAGGATAGTATATACCAGTCGTGGTGCACTGGTCAGAACGAGAAATAGCCCAATGGGTCCACCGACAGGGATCGATCCTAGACCAACTGCGAATCAAGCAAGCACTTTACCGCTTGGCTACATCCAGCCCCTTAAGCATGGAGGTCCAATGGGTTTTTGAATGTGAAGAATGGACCGAGCCAAATAAGAAAACACTACAAAACATGTTTAACACAACCTCCACAATTCAGATTATCTTGTGAGGGCAATTTAGTACAAATAACAACAAAGTAAATAACCAATGATGATAAAAATGCTGTGGCAAATCAATTTTTCAACAGCTTTTTATGGCAGCACTGCCGATCGCCGTCGTGAATTTTGAGGACTGCCAACACCTACAAACATGACACACAGTATCAAGCAGTGTTCAAATATCGAACAATTTACAAAATATGGACATTACTTCTTTATGGGCAAATTTTTAAAAGCATTTATTTTAGACACTTTAACTTTCCTAAAGAGCCACATATATTTAATAATTTCTGATAAACACATGCAAACATCATATTTTGTCTGCATGTGAGAACAAAACATATCCAAAGTATCAACGTTTAAATTAGTAAATTTGGCCCCATCAGGGCTAGCTGTGGGTGATCAGAAAATTTTGCCAAATTGTCTAAAAAAAAAAGCAAAACCTATAGCTATTTTCCAACAAAATAACAAATATTACACAAATTGTTTTTGCCAAATTAAACTAAAATTCGGCAATTGTTCCTAAAATTTGCAATTGTGAATTTGGCAAGTGGCAGAGCTAGCCCTGCCTATAATTGTTGAGGTCAAGTCAAACACGAAGTACAGGTCACAGAATGAGATGTTTATTTACAGATGTGTTAGAAACGTTTTGAATAACAGTCACAGCTATGTTCCCTCGAGCTCCAGTCGCTGTCGTGTGAGGTCGGCGATCTCTGCCATCACTTCTGGTTTGAGTATGTCTTTGGCCTGTAAAGTAAATCAGTTGACAATGTGAAAACAGTCACTTTGAATCAAACACTGTTACAAGACAAGTAACAATGGATGAGAGAGAGAGAGAGAGAGAGAGAGAGAGAGAGAGAGAGAGAGAGAGAGAGAGAGAAAGAGAGAGAGAGAGAGAGAGAGCATGTGCTTCCTAGACAGTAGTGCACATTTGAGGAAATTCTGTCGAGTTGAAGTAATCAATGCTATATATATATATATTGTGTATAAATGCTATTTGTAATGGTACTGTGCGTGTGCATGTATGCATGTGTGTGTGCATGCTTGTGTGTGTGTGTTTGTGTGTGTAAAAGGAATGGATATTAAAAAACTCCAATAATATACAAAGGTCACTGTGACCTAATTACAGCGGGCACCAATTTAGGTCACTGTGACCTAATTATAGCAGGTACCAATTTCAATAATGATGCCAAATACTGAGTAACCATATTACATCCTACAACACTGTGATCAACACTTGCATCACTGTAAGCAGTGTTCGACAAATTTTTGAGAAAATAATCAGACCTCACAGAAGTTTTGGCTAGTACCCTATGTATTATATATAGTAATACAGTTGATCATTTTCACTAACCCAGACAACAAATTATCTAGACAAGAACCGAGGGCAGTCACATGTACTGGGGAGAGGGGGGTTTGGGAGTTGAACACCCACCTCCAGCTGAAGAAAATGTTTTCTTTCACTATATTTTCCAAAGGAACATGACTCAACACTTTATAAATTTCACTCGCTAATCTAGACACCCATTGCTAAAATTCCTGCAAGGGCTGGTAGGTTTGTCAAACCTTGAGTGAGTTGAGTACTCACACGGTACTTCTGAGATGCTTCAAATGCATACAGCACACTGGTGTCGTGCAGCATCATGAGATGTTCTGCGAGTGCCAGCACACAGTTTGTGAGTCGAGCTATCACTTCACGGTCCGATGGGCTCACCGGCTGTAAACATAAAACACAAGCTTGGTTATTCTAAAGACTACACAGCTCTTTAAACAGCTTTACATAATTACATATTTAAAATTGTTTTAATGTAAATAATCGTATTGATGTACACAAGTTTGTTCAACACCCAATGTGTATTTTTCTGCTGGAATGTTGTTTAAACATTCATTCATCCATTCCAAAAACTAATACAAGAATTCCATGGAATTAGCCATCTCGTTCATCATAAACTTATTCAGTGTAAGCCAAAACATGGGGCACTGGTTGGAACAGGAAAACCCAGGAATAGTTATGCCACTCGCCAATTACGAATTTCAGGAACAATTGGCGACTTTTATTTTGATTTGGCAAAAATATTTCATATAATAATTGGTATTTTATTGAAAAATAACAGTGGATTTTGCATATTTAAAGATAATATGGCGAATGGTTCTGCTCACCCAGAACTAGCCCTGGAACCCAATCAGAGAATGGGTCTAACATTAACAAGGAAGTTCAATCCTGTGACGAGAGCACCTCAGACAAGGCCTTTACTAACAGCTAGATCCTGCCCAGTCACGGTTTGAGAGACAATGACTGGGATGTGGAGGTGGACAGCCAACTAAAGTATACCAATCACATAACCAAACAATAACATTTAAAATCTTAATTTGCATCTGTTATTTGTCTGACGCCATATAACAGTAAATAAAATGTGTTGAGTGCGTCATTAAAATATTTTCCTTTCCTGTTATTTGTGTACCAAATAAATCTATCTCTAAATGATAAACCTTTTGCAAACAGACTTTCATCTTTAAATTCTTTTTTGTGCTTATAAATATCCATTTAAAGTTCAAATGCACTGTCCTCGCATAGGACTCAGCTATCTGAGCAGAACACATAAAGGGTTAGTTGGTGAGAGTAAATACAATGTAATGACCTAGCATCTCTCCGATGAGTCAACAAAAGTTACTATAGGTTCAAATTAGTATTGGGAAGTAAATCTTAATGCTGATGGCGTAACCACTGTCTCAGTGAGGCTAGTTAACGGTACTGCAAGTAAAATGTTTTTACACAAGTCTACTACTAATAAACTTTTCAGTTTAAGTTTGTTCAACGACACCACTAGAGCATACTGACTATTAATCATCGACTATTGGATGTCAAACATTTGGCACTTTTGACATAGAGTGTTAAGAGGAAATCTGCTACACTGTTCCATTAGTAGCAAGAGATTTGTTAAATGCACCATCCCACAAACAGGATAGCACATACCATGGCCTTTGATATACCAGTCGTGGTACACTGGCTAGAGTGAGAAGTAGCCTAATGGGTCCACTGACGGGGATCGATCCCAAACCGACCACGCATCAAGCGAGTGCTTTACCACTAGACTACATCCCAGCCCTGATCGCCAAGAAAGTCAAACTTGTTCTGTAACAGTCTTGTACAGGGCTTCTAGAATGTTTATAAAATCCACTAGCCATGGGATCAGTGACTTTAAAAATTTACTAGCCACAATTAAAAATTCACTAAATAATAGTAATAATCAGATATGTCACCTAAAAAGGGAGATGGAGCTGAGGATTGGGATGGGAAAGGATATTCATATTTACAAAATAGACAACTGCAACATTTGACAAAAAAGATTCACTAGCCATCGGGCATGGCAATAGTATTTATTTACTAGCCCAATACTGAATATCACTAGCCATGGGAGTGGGGCTACCATAATCTAGAAGCCCTGAGTACATGATTAGAGATCAGAAATTAGAGATCAATATCGCAAGGCACTGTAAAACAAACATCCAGAAGAAAACTATATGTGAGACAGACAAATGGCGATGAAACCTATAGTCCCCTCCACTGGACCGGTAGGAGACCAAAAAACACGAACATCCTCTGATTTTCTATGACTGTCTCACATCGAGTTTCTGATCGTATCCTCCAGTGTTGTCCGTCTCCTCGTTCACGGTCGGTGAAATCCAGATGTAGCCGTTGTTGCCAAGAATGATCGAAGCCCCACATGGTAGATTGTGGAAGTGAGTTTTACGTCTTGTCACTAGGGAAGGAGAAACTTGGAGTAATGTTCCTTGACCTAGCTGGAAGAAATTAAGATTGAATATTAACAGGCACTTGTAAATAAAAATCATGGCTCTAAATAGCAACTTGTGAAAAGCGAAAAACAGTCATTTTCCAAGAGACGATATATGTACAATTATCTCATATGCTCCTGGTACTGTTATATTTTATTGCATAATGCTCTAAACTACATATGAAAGGTCGAGAGGTCGTAATGTTTTGCACTCTGTCTCAAACCTTCGTCTCACCCTATGCCATCTTATTTCCAGCAGGCTCAAAGCTTCTAGAATTTTTTTTAAATCCACTAGCCCTACTTTACTTTAAGTTAATACAATTTTATTAATAATAGTAATAATCAGATATGTCACATAAAGAGGGAGATAGAGATTTAAAAACAGTAACATTGGGGTTAGGGTGGGATCAGGATATTCATATTTACAAAACAGACTTAACTGCAACATTTGACAATTTTGTTTTTCACTAGCCGTCGGGCATGGCAATAGTAGTTATTTACTAGCCCAACATTGAATATCACTAGCCATGGGAGTGGGGCTACCATAATCTAGAAGTCCTGCGGCTATATTTTTTTCTTAGCAGGCCATACTTGTCTTTGACTTCTATTTGAAAACAAATAACAGCAGGCCATATTTTACATCTTATTTGACTGAAAATCCATTAACATGAATACAATCCTTACCTTTCCATATTTAAGACTTCTTGTATGAAGTGACAGACATCCATCATTCATGACGTTCTGTACTTCTGCCTGGCGGAGTCAAGGTACAATAATAAACTATAAACAATATGCAAATAAGTTACACTGCAACAAAAATGTAAATTATTAAGATTACTCTTCTAATGATTGTAACAGCATCACAGTTTTGCATTTAAATTACAGGACTTTTATTAGAGTGCTAAACTTCACACATACACTCACACAGGCACTTATAGGCTTTAAAAAATAGTAGTGACTTCTCCCTTTCCAGAAAAAGGGGAGACGTTTGATGAAAATGGGCGAAGTGTGAACATTTATCAGTACATTTCTAGTGTTTCATCTTGGTCCACATTCATTCAGAAAGGTCTGATTGATGTGCAGTCTCACATCAAAATGAAACAAGGAACTGTCAAAGTGCCAAGTGAGATTATATTGATGATATATACACAGTGGTAGAAGTATCTGAACTGAGGAGAGCCGTGTGATCTTTCTTTTTCAAATTGGACAAAGACCAAAATATTATGCTAACTTCAACTTGATGACTTTAGCTAACTTTCAGCAAAAAAGGAGCCACTTCGCTAGTTAAATTAGTGCCTGTCACAACTGGCAGAGAAGGAAAAAGTGTGTTTTGTTTGACACCACTAGAGGATATTAATTTATTAATGATCAGCTATTGGATGTCAAACAAATGGTAATTTTGACATAGTCTTAGAGAGGAAACTCGCTACATTTTTTCCCATCAGTAGCAGAGTTGGATATCAGCAGAATTTTATCGGCAGAATTTTGAAAAATAGCAATTAGTGAAAAAGTTAACAGAATTTTAAAAATAAAATAAAAAGTTAACAAGCCAAAAATAAAAAGGTATTGACTGCTCGGCCGAATATTTATATAATTTGGAGCACTTTAGAAGGACAGTCCACAAATAAATAAGAGAAAGAAGAGAGGATCCCCCAAAAGCTTATGGTCATGAAATAAGTGACAGGTAGTGCTATTGCTTATATTAAAATTATTATGCATAAAGTTCACTATCTTATACTTTGCAATGTTCCATTATAAAACCAACTCAAGATGTGTGTTTATAAAAGTAAACCTTCAACGGTTGAGATATTAAGAGTGTATTAGCAGTGTATTTTAATGGGCATTAGATGCACAAAAATCAAACAAGTTAAGGATACACTGATGAGATCGCCCTCCTTCAGATAATGTCTCATCATCTTTTCATCTTCCTCTGATCGCCGTCTCTAGACAAAGAAATTAAATATTAATCAACCTAGTGTAAGTCTAGTTACATATATCTGTATGATGGAACCAATTAAAAATTCTCATATTTGCATGCAGTCATTCAACTCTTTTTCATCTTCAAGTAAGCAAAAATAATGTTATATACTCTTCAAAAGAAGAAACGCAAAACCACATTGTCGTAACATTTGGAGAATTGATTTAATTATTGAATGGTGAGTCCGATAATTACCAAATGTTGCAGGATTGTTCACAATTCACTCTAGTCCATTGTGAGTAAGTGATAGGACACACCACCAAGGTCAAGGTCATCTGGAGTCAATACCGGGTGTGGCCTCAATGTGTGTTGACAACTGCCTGGCACCGCCTGCCCATTGAAGCAACCAGAGTACGGATGACGTCCTGGGGGATGGTGGCCCACTCGGCCTGCAAGGCTGCTGCCAGCTCGTGCAGGGTCTGGGGCTGTGGTTGTCGCTGTCGGAGGCGTCGGTCCAACTCGTCCCATAGATGCTCAATTGGGTTCAAATCCGGTGATATCGATGGCCAAGGAAGGACATTAATGTTGTTGTTCTGTAGGAAAGCCGTTGTGAGACGTGCTGTGTGAGGCCTGGCGTTGTCATGTTGGAACACTGCGTTGGCGTTGGCCATAACTGGAACGATGTGTGGCCGGAGGATCTGGTCAATGTAGCCCTGTGCATTCAGGTTGCCCTGCACGTGGACCAGGTCAGTTCTGCCAGTGTGTGAGATGGCTGCCCACACCATGACACTACCCCCGCCGAATCTGTCCACTTCCTGCACGCAGTTTGCCGCATAACGTTCACCACGACGCCTATACACGCGACATCTTCCATCATGACGTCGGAGCAGAAATCGGGACTCGTCACTGAACCACACCTGTCTCCATCGCAGTTGAAGCCATTGTCGACGGAGTCGACGGTGTTGTGGTGTTAAGATGACACCTCGAACTGGATGTCTGGCACGAATTCCTACCTCACGTAGGCGGTTCCGTACGGTCTGCTCGGATATCCTGCGCAAACCTGGTATTGCTGCGGCTGTGGAGGTGGCAGTAGTCAATCGTTCCCGAAGGTGGCGTACCCGGATGTAGCGGTCCTGCCCGGGGGTAGTGACCCGTGGTCGACCGGATCTAGGGAGGTCACGTGTTGATCCATGTTGCTGGTAACGGTCCCACAGTCTGGAGATGGTGCTTGGGGACACATGGAATGCCCTGGCAACGGCCGTTATGGATTCGCCTGCGTCTAGTCGGCCGATGGCATTGTTTCTCTGCGGTTCACTGAGACGTGGCATGTCCTGGATTGTCAACTGTCGGCCAGATACAGAGGCCAGGCAAGCGAACACCCTGCACTTTTATACTGTCGGTGTTCATGTTGCACGTGCAGACAACGCACGTGCAGTGGTGACATGGTTTGCACGTGGCTGCGTTTTTGCGAATATTCACATTTTGGAACTTTATTGTACAGTAGCTGCGTTTTATCGAATGTAACCGTGGGAATGTGTTTGGGACATGCAATGACCTTATATTCACAAAGCATGAACCGGTAGGAAACATAAAATCGGAGTTATAACCCATTTGTACCCTTTTGCGTTTCTTTTTTTGAAGAGTATATATGAATACATTCTTTAACTAGTTTTTGATTTCAATATGTTAAGATGTCTTATTGATAGAAGAATACTGAATACTGAATCAAAAAGCGGAGTTAACTCCGGGTGAGCAAAAACGTTTGCCAACTGAATTAAAAAAAGTGCATAAATCATGTTATTATTATGATGAATATCAATCATTATCTAAATGTTTTTTTAAATTAAAAAAAAATTTGCCAAGTGTTTTCAAAATAGCAGAGCGATCCCTGATATGAATTTAAAGAGAAACTGATATACCACAAAGGATAGTCTTAATAATTAGCAGCAAGGGATATTTTATATTCATACAAGATCCCATACCACAGCCATTGATATTGAGTTATTCACGGAGAGTAATGAATCCTACAACTTATTGCACGAATGAGGAATACTGAACCAACGACATCCATAAACATCTTGCATGTTTCAGTTATGTTTAGAATGGTAACAAAGACAACTCACAAGTTCACCTCCTGGAAGGTTCACAGACGACAACATTAAAATGGAGTCCAGTTTAGAGTGCGTCTCCACCTTCCACCGACGCTGACAGACTTCCAGGATCCGCCCAATCACAACATCTCCCACCTCACCATTATACCTGGGAAAAAACCCCACAGAATTCTTGTTAAAAACATTAATAGTACCTTTCCATACAAATGCAGATTTACAGAAAAAAGTACTACCAGTATTTTTAAATTTTAAACTGACCGTACTCAAAAGTGTGTGTAAGTGTGTGTGGGTTATATATAATGCTGACATACAAGATGCACAACACACACTGAAACAATCACACAAACATTCATTCATGTGCAAACATCGATTAAGAAATTTAGTTGTTTCAATACATTTATCATATATACTGACAGGCAAAAATAATGCAATGGATATTTCACTGATATTTTTTTACAGAAATGTTACATATATGTCATCTACATTAAGCATGCGGATCAATTACATATTGGTAACAACTGTAACTGAGAAGATATTATTCAGATTTGGGGGGAAAATTAATAAAATATCTTTAAAAAAACACACACAAGTAAAAAAAATTAGGCACTAAAACAGCATTTTTTAATATTACTTATAATGGCATGTTCAAAAAAAAGATAAGAGAGCAAACAAAAAAGGTTTGTTTTTATAGGGAGATGAGAACAGGCAATGCATGTGCAAAAAAGTTTTATATATGCAATGCTGCTTTGTTGCAATAAATACCCAAGTTATGCTTTTTGCTGAAATGTCATTTTATTCCATTTTTTTCTGATTGAAGAAAATCCTCTTTCACCAATATGTCAATTGTCTTCATACTTGAGTATATATATATATATATATATATATCATTTTACATTTCTATAAGATATTATTCAGTGAAATATCCCTTGCGTTATTTATGCCTCTCAGTATATATAATTAATTTTTAAAACAGGTGAAGAACATCCGTGCACTTCTCCAGTCTAAAATGAATACAAGTAATATTTAATAAATTTATTTCATGCTTAATTTTTCACCAGAAAAAAATCTTACAGCACAGCCTCTGACATTTTCAAAAGTGAGGATGGTATGACATGATCTACATCATTGTAGTCTTGCTTAATGAAGTATTATTTTATCACCACAAGTTTCACAAAATCTCCAAACCTTGTTTTTAATGGCTTCACTGAGATCAGCTTGTTGACATGTTGCACGATTCCAGCCACAGAGGCATGTAACTTCTCATCCATGTATGTGCCATGGCCACTGAAATATAGAAAGACTACATTAAAACAGTAATCAATGTTTATGTTATAGGCATTAGAAGTTCAAAGTTTGTTTTGTTTAACGACACCACTGGATCACATTAATTAATTAATCATCGGCTATTGGATGTCAAACATTTGGTAATTCTGACTCGTAGTCATCAGAGGGAATCCGCTACACTGTTTCCAATGCAACAAGAGACCTTTTATATGCACTTTCCCACAGACAGGAACGCACATACCGCAGCCTTTGTGGTGCACTGGTTGGAACGAGAAAAGACCCAATCAGCTGAATGTATCCACCTAGATTGTTCGATCCTGCAACGCAAACACCCCAAGCGAACACTTAACCGACTGAGCTAAATCCCGCCCAGGCATTAGATGAAGCCAGCAACATGGGGGTGAGGGTGATGGAGGCAAACTTGACCAGGGTCCATTCGTACCACCAACATAGTCACTTCACCCCCATGTAGAGTCGTTTTTCACTAATTTTTATTTTGTTAATAAAAACATTTATATGTTGATTTGATTTGTTGATAGGCAAAAAAATGGTTCATGGAAGGAACCTTCAACGAAATTTAAAGAAATAATTACATGTGTAATACAATTTAATCAATATATGGTTACAGGTTGTTGGCGATCCATTCAACCAGGCAGCACAGCTGATGTCCATACATGCATTTGTTAAAAAAGATGGCAAAAGAAAACAGTTCCCACTGGCACTTGCTTTAATGTCCAGAAAGCACCAGGAAGATTATGTTAAGGTTTGTCAAATTCATCTCAGGAACATTCAACAGATGAATACACTGATTAGACTATCATAATATAATCATATCCATTTCAGATCCTTGGTGCTATCAAAGACAAAATGGAGAGAAATGTGATGGAGGCATTTGTTGTCGACATTGAGAAAGGTATGTTTTATGGTTTTTTTTTTTTTTTAAAATTTATTGTCCCCAGAATATAAAATGGCAGTGTCAGGGTTGGGATGCCCTGAGCTCACCGTCTCTCAATATTTTTTAAATTTCATATGGTATACACAGTTTTATACACATACATATAAATGGTAAAATATATACACACGAATAGATATAAGCCACACACTTTATGTATATTGTTGTGGTTTATATTTTGTTTGTTTTTTGTTGTTGATTTTTTATTTATTATTATTATCTGGGGCCAAGAAGGAAAAAAGAAAAGAAAAAGGAAATGATGTTATGTGCGGAATTAGTACTGATAAAAGAAAGTATTATGAAAAGGTGTGAAGGAGTAGAAAGTGCGAAGAAAGTATTTTTTTGTTTCAATGTTTATATCCATTTATCATATGTATTGTTTCAACAAATTTATCATTTTATTTTACAGGAGCTTGGCAAGCTACAGGGTATTAGTGAAGTTTTTCCTGATATCAAGAGATCCAACTTCCACTGGATACAAGCAGTCTGACTAGTTACAGGAAACAAGAAGCAGTTCACAGTTACATCCGTCAACTGATGGCCCTACCATTTCTACCATCAGCCCACATTGTGGAAATGTTTGCAATCCTGCAAGCTCAGGCAAACAACGGGCCACAGATCGAGTTAACTGATTACATGGACAGGCAGTGGATAAGGAACCCTGTTTTTGATGTGCCATTGTTGTGTTTGGATTGACAATCCGCACCAACAATGATGTAGAACATAGTCCTAGTTATTTTCAATTAAAATCATAACTTGACAAATAATTAAAGGGACATTCCTGAGTTTGCTGCATTGTAAGATGTTTCTGACTAATAAAATATTTCTACGATTAAACTTACATATTAATTATGTATATTGTCTTGTTTAAAATATCAGTGTCTGTATATTCAGTGTGTTTCTGGTCGTCTTAATATTCGCAAGAAGCCCAAATTGAATTTGTCTTCAAATAATTTTGAACATACAAAAAAAAAATATTTTATGAAATAAAATGAAATTTAACCTATTACAAATATTAGAACGATCAAAAACATGTTTAATATACAGACACTAATATTTTATGCAGAAACATATATTTAATATGTAATTACAATCGTTAAAAAGTGTCTGTTAGTCGATAACATCTCAAACATTGCAGCAAACTCAAGAATGTCCCTTTAATTTTTAAAATTTAATTTAATTTAAGTTAATTATATTTTATTACAATCACGAATGCATGGATACACATACACATTTCAGACCCAGCAGCAAGGACCTGGCAGGTACAGTTTACAGCATTAAATGTAACAATTGATATAATGTATTTATATTTGCAGGTTGGCACAACAGACTGAATACAAGGGCAGGACAGGCAGGTCTCGGGTTCTACTAACTGACTACCTTGTTGAGGAAAGAATCTGAGTTGGTACAACTCAACGTGTCCTCTGAAGACCTGGAAAAAGCTTGGGATGGTTATATGGATAAAGACCTTAGCACGGCCAATTTTCTGAAGACGAGTGCCCGTCTATACGGCCCAAGCGATGACACTAAGTCCTCCCTGTCTAGTCCTTATGTTAATAATTTGTAAAAAGTGCTCTTTCGCATTGATCCAGTATATATTGGTGACATGTAAATTGCAGAAATATAACGTTTGTTATTCAACATGTGAAATTACCTAACATTTTGCAATGAATAATGAATTTCTGGTTGAGAAAAACATGTGATGGCAATTTGTATAGCCGGGGGCATAATCAACAGGAACATTGTCTTGGCAACGGCATGAGGCATAGTATTACACGAAAACCAATCCCTCCTTGAAGAACATGGGACACCCATCTCTTTGACTAAGACCTAGTCTTCTACTTTCAGTTGCTAGACCTCTTACCTAATGACAATGTCACTTGTTAAATATTGTTACTAGTATATAAATTATAATTGTGCTAGGATATTGTAACCATTATAACATGTATCTTTTTTCTTTTCTTGATGTTGATATTATTATTCATGTTTGTATAATTCATATACGGAAATAAAAGAATTGTCGGTATTGTCAGATTCGTTTTTACGAAAACTTGGTTTTGTTAAACGAAAGTACATGTATATGAAAGCGGCACGAAAGTTACCAGCTGACTTTGGTAAACCACTTGCACCGACCAGTGATCCATAACTGGTTCAACAAAGGCCATGGTTTGTGCTATCCTGTCTGTGGGAAGCGCAAATAAAAGATCCCTTGCTGCCTGTTGTAAAAGAGTAGCCTATGTGGCGACAGCGGGTTTCCTCTAAAAAAGACTGTGTCAGAATGACCATATGTTTGACGTTTGATAGCCGATGATAAGATAAAAAAATCAATGTGCTCTAGTGGCGTCGTTAAATAAAACAAACTTTACCGACTACCAGCACGACAGAAATCACTGGCAATCTTCGATGTATTTGCAGCTCATAGATGTAAATTGTTTTTGGACTTGCTACGTAAACGGTCCTTTGAAGTGCGATTCGTCCTGACTGGCTGCATGGATTTATCAGTGAACGTGGATTTTAAATTAGCAATCAAGGAAAAGTTTACGGAGTGGTATGCTGACATTGTGGCCAAAAACATAAAAGAAAACACCAACAAGCCTGCTGACTTAAGAATCAGTTTGATCAAACTGCTTCATGCCTGGTGGAATGTGGCATGCATTGACCAGTTGATTATAGCGAAAGACAAAGAAACCGTTACACGTGGCTGGTGATTATCAGGTCTGTTTGGCGTGGTGTGAACTTTACTCTGATGATAAACCTTAGTGTAGTTTGCTAATTACACAAGGTGATTGACAATGATTCCTGTTTAGTTTTGTTCATTGAACGATAGATTGATAATGAAATAAATCAACGTATTTTTTAAATTTTGTTATTTTATTTGTAAGTAAAGTCGCTATATTATTGTGTGGATAAAGTACTGCGATGATTAGTTGTACACAGTTTTCGCAATACTTTGTTGTTCGCAAAACTTTCATGTTCAATAATAATATTTAAAAATATATATATATATATATACAATGTATATATACAAATGTATATATATATATATATATATATATATATATATATATATATATATATATATATATTATATTAATAAATATTGAAATTGTCCCTGCACAGGTATCATATTTCTTAGTAAATTACGGACTCTAGATGGATAAATTTACAGTTCAAACCGGGTGAGAGTTCATCATGTTTTTCGAAAGTGCACAGCCATTTATATCTGCCCATATTGGAGGGAAATAAAACGTGGAACAGTCTTGTATGCAGAAAATGATCAGTGAAGTAATTACTTGTTACAATTAAGTGACGACGATCAACAATAAATGCTAAATAAAATGAAAATGAATTTAATTCATTCCATTATTTCATTTTATTTTGCTCGGAACGGCTAGATTTTGCTGATGGCTGTTTGCGTTCCATAGATTAACCTCGACTTGCGCTTGTGTTTGAGTGATGAGGGTGGGGTGGGGGGGAAGTATCCCTTATCCCCTCCATGCTTCCCACACCTATGGGTATCACCCCAGTAAACACTATGTTATTTTACTTTAATATCTGGCGGGAGAGAACTTTGATAGGGCCCCTTCAACTATTGGGTAGTCTCGAGTTATCTGCACTTGGCAAATTTAGGCGGGTACTAGACGTTTCGCCCCCAAATAGGATGTCAGTTCGCCCCACGTGCATAACCAGTTTGCCCCCATAAAGATACCACTGTGTCGATGTGAATGTGTGATCTGGACTTATCTGTAGGTGCCAAGCTTTCTCTAGTGCAAATTTACCCTATTTTTAGGAGATTTTGTGCACTCCCATGTGCATTTTTAGATGCGCAATTTGGCAGTCATCGAACTTTGATGTAAGTATAATATATATTTTCCAGATCATATGGAATTTTACTTTCATAAGAATCAGGAATAAACAGATTTATTATGAATGTCATCAAAGCTTAATTCTCAGCCAGGTGTGCCATGTCGCAGGTTCTTCATATCTGAATGGTAAACAGACTTTTTCAGATGTATTCAAAGAGTACCTATCGTATCGAAACTGAAACCCATGATCGATCCCACGATAAGGAGGTGGTACACATCCTGGTAATTTAAATCTACTAATAGTAATATACTGCTCGCACCGGTTCTTTCTGCGGACAAATAGAACTAACTACAACGTCAGCAGTCACAAAAGACGTTTTGTGATGTTAACCAACAGAAGGACGACTACAGCCTGCTATTTATACCACGGACAGGCGGTGACAACTTGTGATAACAATGCTTAGGAATGACTAATGACTGGACCAGCGAATCACGCTACCAGAAAATGCAGACAACACTTCCATCCAGCGAATCCTATTGCTGCTGTACAGGACTCTCGTGAATAACATGGCCAGAAGACTACCAAAGCATATATATGTTTAATAACCCATTTTATTGCTTTTATTATAAGCTGCAGTGAATTTTTATTGAATTTAAACATGTACATGTGTAAATATTTTAAAAGGATAACAAACTGCATACTTCTGTAATAATTTACAAATAATTGTTTAAAAGACTTTAAAAGTAACAAATAATTGGGAGTTGAAGGCAAACTGACTAAAAGTTTGGGGCGAACTGCCAAATAGTTTGCAGTTGTAGGAATTAGGAAATATTTTCACTGGCCTGGGGGACTAGTAGCTGAGGAAAGTTACTAGTCCCCAGGAAAAAATCACTAGCCCACCCCCACGTCATTCTTGAAGCAGTTTGAAAAGACGAAACCTATATGGGACCTGTTGTTCAAGGATTGAACACACATTACTGTGTTGCTTGTACTTTATCTTTAATGGTGCAAATATAATGGACATCCATAATAAAATGAATAAAAGTGAACTTTTAAATGTGTTGTCATTTGTGGTTAGTTTTCGTATTTGTTAAATGGAGATTCCTTATTTAGAAGCCATTGTCACAAGTTTCTGGCTAACAATACTTTTTAAAAGATCATAATTACATATGATAAACATTACAGTAAAGTACACCAAATTGGTCGTCATTTAGTAAATGGTTTTTTTTTTTTTTTTTTTTAAATTACACCCCCCACTCCTCTCCCCGACAAAGGCGGCAGCAAAGGGTGGGGTATTTACAAAAAATTATAGCAATTATAATATTAAATTAATTTAAGTCATACAACTCAGGAATAATCTTTACTGTTACTGAATTATTTTATTCTGTCCTAATATACTCGGATGTCCACTGGTAAACTCGAGATGTTTGGAAGCAGCTAGTTAAAATCGATCGATGCCGACATGATCTATTACAATGCATCTATTTATTACCGATGAAACGAACACGAAGCACCAACACACGCACACATTTTCCCTTCCAAACATGACTCATCTTTAATTGCAATATTACGGCAATTTTCAGAATTCAGAAAAAACAAACAGAAAGTTCCGATTGTGTTTGCAGTACTTAAATAGGGATTTATTGAGACCAAACGAAACTGAGATACTTTTTGACTTTGTCAATCTGTCATGTCAATTTATTTTGATGAAATTTAATACATCTACAGTTTGTATGTTTAACAGGTTTCATTGGCAAAATAGTTTGACTGTCCGCATCATGAATCCTGGTCACAACTGCCCATTATTACTCGCCCGGGGGACTAGCACCATTAAAATCGTACTCGCCCCCCCCCTCCCCCCGGGATTTCTACTTGCCTGGTACGAGCGTTAGCTTCTAACAGGCAAACAGTTGGAGGCGAATTGACTTGGGGGCGAACTGGTACATGGCGCGAACAGGTCAAATTGGGGGCGAAATGACTTGGGGCGAAACTTCATGGATTCAATTTAGGCGACCTGTATCATATGAAATTTTAAATATACATTTTAAAAAATAAAATGATATACACGATAGGAAATTTAAACAGCATACCGCATAAAACCTGTGTCTGCTGTTATAACATCGCCAGGAGTGACAAGATTGTTGATTTCATCATCTTGCGTGGACTTTTCTCTACCACGTGCACTAGCCAGACGAATGTCAACATCTGCCATATTTGTTTTGTTTCTTTTATCTTCCTCCCATGTATAGAAGACCCGCTAAAAAAGAAAAAGAGCGTTCGATTTAGCAATATGTTCGGTTGTTGACGAAACGTTCATCATAAATGTCAATTGGAAAAAAAATAGTTGTTTTATTTGATTTGTACTTTGCATGTTCTGAGATGCATGTTGTTAGCCTTTTTTTGTGTGTGTAGAATATATTTATTAACCAAACCCAAATAGAACCCCAGCGAACGTGCTCATTTTATGAAACACAAAAAGCAGTAATCTCCCTTAGTTCTACTGTCAAAAAATGGATCACTCTCAAGTGATCGAAAAAGCTAAAGCTGCAAAAGAATACGTAACTCAAACATATCCGGTATGCTATAAGTTTAACATTTAGATACTTTTTATTGACAGTTAAACGATATTAATAAGTACGTAATTTTTCTTTTTCCAAATAGATTCCTGATTTTATCTTCGGTACATCTCACCTTTTCCTACGAGACCCATTACTGGCGTTGAGTTGACTTAAATTTTAAAGCTGCAGTCTGGTCTCACATTATAATATTACTAAAGTTTATTTTCTTCAACGACACCACTAGAGCACATTGATTAATTAATATTCGGGTATTGGATGTCAAACATTTGATAATCCTGACACGGTCATCAAAGAAAATCTGCTAAATTTTTTCATTAGCAGCAAGGGATCTTTTATATGCACTTTGACCAGTTGTGGTGGACTGGTTGGAGCGGCAAAAAAACAATCAGTTGAATGGATCCACCGTGGTGGTTTGAACATGTGACACAAATGCCTCAAGCAAACACTCAACGATCTGAGCTAAATTCTGTCCCAATATTATTACTAATGCAAAATATAAACACAACTAGAATTTTAATTTTAATTTATTTTTTATCATTACTGGCAGCTGTTTTTAGCTGCCATCATACAATAAATAAATATGTTGTAATGTTTTTAATAAATTACATTTTAATAGAAAAAGGAGGAACAATGAACCACTTTTAAGTGTTAAAATAGTGAATAATAAATTTTTATGTGAGCTACATTAGTAAGTATAGTCAATTTTGTTATAAAAATGGTATGCAATGTGTAATAATGAAAGACATTAAAACCAAAACATTGACTACCTGTCAAAAATATGTTTGTTTCAAACTTTATCATTTCATTTCTTGGCAGTACTACAAGGTTTACCGGGAATGTCAGACAAGGGCATTTTCCAAAGGTTCAGCAACCCTGATTGCAGGTAACAAATATTTTTTTTACCGTAGCCGAATCTAAATAACGAGTGTGTTGCTTTACTGTCTGCAGTGGGGCGGAACGTAGCCCATTGGTAAAGCACTCACTTGATGTGTGATCGGTCTACAGTGAACTATTTCTCGTTCCAGCCAGTGCACCACGAATGGTATATCAAAGGCTGTGGTATGTGGTATCCTATCCAAAGGCATAGTGTCCATTACGCACAGTACACACGTGCGTAGTGCAAAAAAATCTCAGAATGAATCTACAGGCATCCTGAGTTTAAAAAATTTCTCAGTGGAAGGCCCTCTGAACCCCCCAAACTCAGGCACTCCTTTGATGCGTGTAATGCTACAAATTTTCTGGGTATGCCCCTGCTATATGTGGAATGATGCACATAAAAGATTGGCCCTTGCTACTGATATAAAAAATGTAGTGGGTTTCCTCTCTAAGACTATGTCAAAATTACCAAATGTTTGACTTTGACTTTTGAACTATTTTAACATAACCCTATACTAATAAGATTTCAGGCATGTCCATCCCAGGTCCTGTCTCTGGATAGCCAGGGACTTGACCCGGGACCGATGACATCCAGTAACCAATGATTAATAAATCAATGTGCTCTAGTGGTGTTGTAAACTTTAAAATTAAATTTTCTCAAAATACCAAAAGTGTGACCTTTTGACAAAATTAATAACTTTTATCATTACTGTATGATTTTCATAACTCTAACCCTGAACGTAACCTATTTTCTTTGTGGGAAAATCATTCTGGGGGAGACCTCCCATCCCCCCCCCCCCCCCCCCCCATTAACTGCAGTTGTATTCAGCACACATTGTAGGCCTAAATATTCAATTTCATAGCACCATACCCAAAAATGTCTTTCTGGCAAAAACATTGGTTATTCCCGTGGACCCTTCATCAAGGCTATAGCTCTGGATGAGCAAACAGTTTTGCCAAATTATCTATAAAAATTCCAATCTAATTAAAATTAGCTCCACTATTACATGTGGATCTAAAGACAACCAGTTGGAGCTCATGTCCACCAATCAAAACCTTACTTGCAGAATCCTGCCAGTGATTTAAAAATAATTTGAAAACATTCCGAATTATCCTGAGGGTATACGACATGTTTCATGTGAATTACGAATGCCTTAAAACATGTTTTATTTTATAAAATAAATAATTTGTAATGTAAAACTGAAGACTGATTTAGTTTTTTTATATTTTATAAATAAATAAATAATTTTTAATGTAAAATTGAAGACTGATAACCCACCCCCGTACGTATTGGTACGGTTCGCTGTACTGCGGCCACTAAAATAGACTCGCCCGATATTTTTAGAATTTGTATGCTCCCAAATAACGTTATAAAAGGCGAAGTGTGATTGGTCAATATTTAAATTATTATTTACAGACGAAATGTTACCTGGACATTGGGGACTATGCAGTGTTGTTAGTTTTAAATCACTGGCAGGATTCTGCAAGTAAGGTTTTGATTGGTGGACATGAGCTCCAACTGGCTGTCTTTAGATCCACATGTAATAGTGGAGCTAATTTTAATTAGATTGTAAAAATTCAAAAATAGCAGAAACTGAGTTATTTTCTAACAAAATATCAATTTTTACATGTAATTTTTTTGCCAAATTATAAAAAAATTCACCAGTTTTAAAAATTTGCAATTGGCGAATTTGGTGAGTGGTTTTTAAACACATTTCATTTCATGGCTAGCTCTGGGTGAGCAAAACATTTCACCAGATTGTCTATTAAACTTAAAAAACTGCAGAAATCAACAGTTATTTTCTTAAAAATGTCAGTTATTACATGAAATTATTTCGCCAAAATAAAATACAATTCACCAACTGCTTTTAAAATTAGCAGTTGGCGTATTTGGCAAGTGCCAGATTGTGCTAGCCCTGCATTTAAAGTCATGCTACTATCTTCTTGTTACTTTAGTGAAAATGAAAAACGTTGATAGTTTAGAATGTAACCTTTGTTCTTTGTTTTTTTATTTTCTAAAACAGCGGGTGCAGGAGTTTATATACTTCAAGAAATATTCCGGAAGAAACTCCCATACGAGAGAACTGCTTTCATGATGATGCCCATCCTGCTTGGAACTGTGGCAGCGTATGCGGTCACGCGACATGAGACAAAGGTCTGTCAACACATGTGGATGGCGCTGGAGGAAAAACACTCGGTTATTACACCAGCTTCAGGTAGGAACAGTTTGGGACTAAAGGAGAGGAATATCTATTTAATGACACCTCAGCACAGTTTAAATTACCATGTATTTGGTGTCTTTAACATATAGAACTGGTTCCAGCCAGTGCACCACGACTGGTATATCAAAGGCCATGGTATGTGCTATCCTGTCTGTTTAATGACACCTCAGCACATTTTAACTACAGCTACATGTAATTGGTGTCTTTAACATATTGAACTAGTTCCAGCCAGTGCACCATAACAGGTATATCAAAGACCGTGGTATGTGCTGTCTGTGCATATAAAAGATCCCTTGCTACTAATAGAAAAAATTTAACAGGTTTTCTCTTTAAAACTCTGTCAGAATTACCAAATGTTTGACATCCAATAGCCGATGTTTAATAAATCAATGTGCTCTAGTGGTGTTGTTAAACAAAACAAACTAACTTTTTGACATTTTGAAATTTGACACTTGGTCGAGTGGAGAACTTCCACATAGGCTATTCTCACCAATAAAGTAACAGGATCTTTTATATATATATATATATATATATATATATATATATGCGCATGCACTTTCCCATCATCTGGATAGTACATACCATGGCCTTTCATGTACAAGTCCTGGGGCACTGGATATTATGAAAAACATCTTGGTCCATTGGAAGTATACCTATACCAAGGTTTGGGATGTCACTACTTTGGGCCCAAGCAGGTATTTTGTCTGTTCTAAGCACTCTGAGATCTTGTTCGTATAGTAATGTTGTTAACAGCCGATAAATATGTTGCAGATATTCAGAAATGAATTTTCAAGTTATTTCAATCTAATTAGACCTTAAGCTTTCAGTAGTTTTGAGGTAAAATGTTTATTTGGTTTTGAATGTATTTGTGCTGGTCTTCTTATTACTGAAAATCTTAAAGATGTCTTATTTGTGCTCATTATAAAATGAAAGCTAAAATATATTAACATGCAAAAGTTATTATTGGAGCTTTTATTTGAAACATTAATTTTTGTTTTCAGAGAGAAAGGAACTAGCACAAGAAGCAGAGAATGAAACTATTATGGTAAACTAGTTAGGGTTTTCCCCACAAGAGTGTACTGGTTCTGTTGTGGACTTTCAATCTGGAACTACAAGACATCATTTCCAATTATGTTCACCAGTAGACTATAGTGGTGTAACGACTTTCCACATATTGGAATGGGAAGTTTTTTGGGGGGGTTTTCTGTTTACTAAAATGAACATGAGACTTGTCAAAAGAAAAAGAAAAAAACCCCTCATGTTTTTCACTGTGAACAGTTCGTTATGGTTTTGTTTCTATACTAACACAAATATATTATAATGAATGTGTGTGCCAGCCTTCGAGGAAACAGAGAAAAATGTGTACACAAATGACATGTGTATTTTTCTTTATCTCCAGTGGCATGTATTGTACTGTCTTGTCTATAGAAAAGTGACTATACTATAAAAGATCCCCGTGTAATTTTTTTGTAGGAGAGGCAGCATTAAGTTTTGTCTCACCTTTTGTCAACCAAGTGTTAAAATAACATCAAACAGCTGTAGGTTTTAGCGTACGGAGATGTTGTTGAACAACTATTCCTTTCTTCTATCTCTCTCACCCACCCCCAATTTTAAATTTAAATATCATACCATGAGATATTTAATTCAGTTTAAATGGTTAGATTTGTTGTAGTTTGCATATTTGCAAGGACCATTGGTATTGTAAACAAGATCCGTTATTATTAGGTTTAGCTATTGCCAGTAATTTTAGTATTGAGATACGTATGGCAATATATTGTGGAATATGTAAATGTTTGAAAAAAAGAAAGATGTGTTCATTGAATAAACTGTTACTATTGGCGATATTTGTATTGTTATGTTGGACATTTTCAGAATACTATTGATAAATAATCTCATGCAGATTTGTTAATGAACATTACAAAGTTTAATGTCTTTTTTCTAAACATAACTATATGTTGTAATTCACAAGTTCACAAATAATGGGCCAATAATTTATATGTTTAAAAAATATACTAAATTATTTACTGAAATGCATTTTACAAACATTTTCGATCACAGTGAAGGAAACTCTTGAGAATATGTAAACTGGTTCTCGAAAACTGTATCGCAATATATTGTACTTTTGTATTGCAGTAAACCAGTAAACTGGTAATATCGCCCACCCCTAGTCATTACATTAAAAGTTAGTACATGTGATTGGAATACAGTTTTTGTACTGTATCAAAGTACTGTAATAACAACTTTTTAGATAATATCAAATATATTTTATTTTTACAATAATAAAGTGTACAATAGTATTGAACATATTTAACATACAATAATATGTTCCACATACAATATGTATAATAAATATATTCAACATACAATTTTACATACAACATGAACTTTGTTAACAAAATATACAAATCTGTATGTAAAACACATATAAAGGGCACCGTAGCCGTAAACACCCACCCAAAATGTATTTAAACACGTCATTGCACAGGTAAAGATGGAATGATTAAAACTTTGTACAATCTTCTGAAAGACAGAATCCTGTTTCCCTTGAAATTCGTTCAGTACAATTCCAGGGTTTAACTTGTCTGCCAAATTGGCCAAATGCAAATAAAAGATTATTTTGGTGAATATGTTTTGTTATTAAATCAACAAAAAGTTACTAAGAATGAAGAAAAACAAAAACAAACCCAAAATATTCTTTAAATGGCCTTAATTTTGATTTTGTTTTTTCTATGCATTTTGGGATCAAATTTACCAAATTCTTCATAAGAATTGGGTTCCAGCTTAAACCCTGAAACACACCTATTATTTTTGGTTAAATCGCACACTAAATTTCTTGAAGAATAAAACAGGATAATCTCAATCATTTGTATATTGTATTTCTCCACATAGTGAAGTGAATAAATATTGAAAAAGGAAAGAAATATATAAAAAGGCTTTAAACATGTAAACAGTTCTAAAAAAACATAAAATATAGTACGAAAAACATGCTCATTTATTTATTAGAGTATGTTTATGTATTAATGAGTATCAGAAAAGTAATAATCATGTCGAGTAACAATTTGGTCAGCATTCTGGTGCATGTGCAGGAATTTATGCAAGGTTCTAGATTGGCGATTGAAGTATAGTGTGTGTGTGCGTGTGCGTGTGAAGTCCTGCTCCCCCAAAAAATATATTAGAAAAAAAAAGGAGAAAAATGTCTAGAGCAAGGGGGTCAATCCCTAACCCCCTCCTCCTTGCACATGCACCTGACATTGGGATATATGGACTGCTCACTTAGTGCTGAGCTTGTACATTATGTCCCAGGTTTGAATTTATAATAAAAATTATTAGTTTGTAGATTTAAAATTTTTACTGTTAAACTATCACTTTGAATTTTATTTTTTGTGTGGATACAATTTCATAAAAATTACCACAAATTTGAAATCACTCTATTCATTTGTAGAGATTGCACTAGAGGAAAAAATGTGAGAACTACCCAATCAAAACTTTAAAAGATATACTTCAAAGGAAAAGTTAATAAATGGACAAATTGGTATCGGAAAATCTCCACTGACAAAATTCATATGAACCTAAAAACAACAATTTAAGATCAATAGTAATCAGTCTTCCTTATCTATTGTAAAATAAGTTTGAAGGCAGAAATAAAGATACTGTTTAGGTATTTTTAGGTGCCCTTAATACAAAACATCCTGTTTTAATCATTACTGGGTACTGGTAATATTATTACTGGGTAAGGTATAAAGAATATTAAAGGAAATTATGGGACTTTATGTTTAAATACTGTTAATCAAATACATATTCACACATAAATGCTTATAGGCATCAAATACATATTAACACATTAATGTAGGCAGAGTCAAACAGCCATTGACATACTAATGGATCAATAAAAAGAAATGTTTTATTTAACGACGCACTCAACACATTTTATTTACGGTTATATGGTTAAGGACCACACAGATTTTGAGAGGAAACCTGCTGTCGCCACTACATGGGCTACTCTTTCCGATTAGCAGCAAGGGATCTTTTATTTGTGCTTCCCACAGGCAGGATAGCACAATCCATGGCCTTTGTTGAACCAGTTATGGATCACTGGTCAGTGCAAGTGGTTTACACCTACCCACTGAGCCTTGCGGAGCACTCACTCAGGGTTTGGAGTCGGTATCTGGATTAAAAATCCCATGCCTCGACTGGGATCCGAATCCAGTACCTACCAGCATGTAGACCGATGGCCTAACCACGACGCCACCAAGGCCGGTAATGGATCAATAAAATATTGCATGAAAATATATATTCAGTAGAATCTTGTTGGGTCGAACTTGGAAGGGTCGAATACACCGCAACGCTCGAATCAAGAACGTAGTCCCGAAATAACACTTACACATTGTTGACCAAATGGTTAGTTCGAACTACCTGATGGGTCGAACACTTTCTCGAGCAGCGACAGGATTCGAAACAATGGGATTCAACTGTATTTTATATGTGCCCCAAAGTACTTTATTCAACAACTAAGTAGTGGTCATATCCCACTTGTTAGTTAAATATTTGGTACATGTACATAACCGAATTATAGCTACGTACATGAAGTAACAAATAGTATCAGTATTGGCTAATGCTCTCCATTTTGAAAGTGAAAAATGGATTAAAGAAGTGAGCATTATTAGTGTAAGAAAAATGTACACAGAGAGTATATTTCAAGTGAAAATCTATGCAAGTGTCTTTAGTAGGTCAATTGCTGTGGTATATATATTATATAATGTACATGGTACATAATATATGTCTGATTATTGTGTATAATATACTATCTATTAGAAAAGAATAAAAGCTATATTAGACGCATCTGATTAACATAATAAACATTATCTTGCCTTATGTAAAAATATTTTAATCCCATTGGTTATTTACTACCATGGCGTTGTAGGGACATAGAACAAAATAATTTTAAGCGTGCCCACGAGTTATTAAAGCGTGCGCACGAGTTATTAAAGCGTGCACATGAGTTATTAAAGATTACGCCCAAGCTTTGACGCCACTGAGAAATGGACAAACTTGGAGAGTTCCTGTTAAAAGATCGCGGCAGGACGATTTGATTGTATTCTTTTCTCCGAAAGAGTGAAAGGTCTCTCAATAATCGCTTCAAATGGCGAACCGAAAGTACAATGCCATGATTTTTAGCAAGAACATATGTCATAACTACATAGGTGAAACCGAGACTGAAGTATCCTCGAATGAGATCGCATCTTCTTTCCATATCATCCACCCTCTGTACCTGCTGTAATATTCAATCGCTCATCTTTTTAATACTGCACGTGCATGTGTACAATACTAGCTTTAATAACAACTTGTGCGCACACTTTAATAACTCTCGTGCGTACGCTTTAATAACTCGTGGGCACGATTTAATATCTTGTGCGCACGCTTTAATAAGTCGTGCGCACGTTTCAAATTTTTTTTTTCTTTTTCTTTGTATGTCCCTTCAACGCCTTGGTAATTTACACACCCAGTGTAGGTGGAGTCAAATTCTCTTACAGTATACCCCGCCTGTAATTTTCAACAATTAACTGTCACCCCAAGTAATGTTCGATCAATATATTAAAAACAACAATCATAATTAATCAAGTATACCAATCATAATTACTTAATTATAAAATACACTATTTCAACAATAAAATACATGTACATTTATATTTTTAAAAACTGTACTATCCAAAATATTGACATAATGTTTTTTTAAAATGATGACTCCCCAAAGTCAGTGCAACTAGGTCAGTAATCAGCTGGTTATGAGTTCAACTGATTTCAACAATCTTGTTTATTGTGTTATTTATTTACTACATTAATTTTTTCTGATAGGTTTTATTTGTATTTTAACTGATATCAATTTCTGACATACTGATGAGATCTGAAGTTGATAACTGTTCTTTCCACCCTATCAGTGATTTCTTTCACATTCTCGCAGTACATTTTATTTAATGAATTGTTAGTAATCATTATGGCGTGGCTTTAATTTGTTATATTAACTGGTTATATAGGTAACATGTCGGCAAGATAAATTTGTTGTAGAAGCATCATGAGGGGTAAATGGCTTGTTATGTACAGTACCTTCTGTGAGAGTGTACATAAAAATCTATGTACCCCTTCGTGATACTTCTACAAATTACAATATCTCCCAAATGAACATCAAGTCACCTCCTTTCATATGCCTATACTTACATATAAAGTTTAACGTTTGTTTTGTTTAAAAACATCACTAGAACACATTAATATATTAATCATCGGCTATTGGATGTCAAACTTGCATATAAAGAGTAATTATTTTAATTTGTGATATATCATGTAAACAAAAAAAAATGTCAGCATATTTGATAAAAATTGGTACAATATGCTGAATAAGTTTACACAAAACTTTCATAAAAGAAATACACAGCAGACGACACAACCCTGTTTTTCTTTAGTGGTGTCATTAAACAAAAGTTTAACCCTGTTTTCATCGAAGATGAGCCTGGTGTGGGATCACAGATAAATGGAATTATTGGATGCATAGAGAAGAGTTAAATAAAGACACTGTCAAACTTTGCTATCTTATGGCTGATAATGTTTTTTTACCAGCAACTGTTATGTTTACTGTGAACCACCATTAAATTTATTATCTCAAGCTTGTTGGTTCAAAACAAAATAACTTACAACAAAATAGCCCTCCAATACAATTTGTTGTCAAATCCATACCGAAACAAATCAGCAAAAGTTAGGACATCATCATCTTGGGAATCAAGTTGCATAGAAAGTTACCATCTATGCATTACAAATACAGACCAGAATACAACTTGCTGCCATTTTTAGTAATCAAGTTGAATAAAAACACACCAACCTTTTTAGAAATACTCCACAATTAAAGTTGAATAAAAACATATCAGCTGTATTAGATATACTCGCCAAACTATTTTCAGCAATTGGTTAGTAAAGAATGGTGAACTACGTACATTAAGCAATAAACAACTGTAAACAATGCCATCCACCATAATTATATGTGCATATTTTTAAGAGTTGATCCTGAAGTGTCTAAAAAAATTGACACACAAAATATTTACAAGTACATGTATAGTTAAAAAATGATGGAAAATATTTATAATTGGACAAAACAAACTTTTAAGCTAATTTTAAAGTTGTTGACCATAGTTTTCTAGATAAGTACCTTTTTTGTTTCACATGTTACTTTTTAAACATATTTTACACTGGTTTAATATTATGGTCAGTGGCTTTAAAAAAGTAGCCTAATAACAATGCAGAGTAGACTGTCCAGTCTGAACCTACCAGGACGTGTATGAACTCTTTCTTTTTTGCAAAATACATGAGTGAAAAATGCCCTAAAATATTGAGGGGGAGAGGGAGTGGAGGATTTGAATTAACCTGGGCATGAGACCTGCTCGCAACCCTAAAACACAAAAGTCTATAAATCCGTCCCTTTAAACACCCCCCCCCCCCCCCCCCCCAGGACAATCCACAAGCTGAGATTTACTAGTGTGTGAAATTCAGCATTTTCTGTTTGTCATGTGTTGATGAGAGACAATCCTACAGGTACATTACAAATGTTTGTATTTTCTCATAACCAATAAAAGTCATAAATGTTATAAATGTTTGCATGTAATAAAAAAACCTTATATATTCAGATCACCAAATCATGAAAGCAGCTTTTTTTCTATATACATGTATACAGTATGGGCCATTTACAATTATAAACATTTTTACTAAGCAAGAAAACTGTATGCTAGCAAGAGATTAATGCCAGGGTACACTTTTAAAACAAACAAAATATGTTGTTAAAATATTCCTTACCAAATCTTTTCTTCTCTATGCTTTTAAGATGGGGGTTGGGGGGGGGGGGGGGGGTGTTAGGAAAAGGAATATGATTTATGATTTACTCGTAAAAATGTGAATAACTATAAATGACCCATTAAGTGTTGAAAACCATCAATATCTTTGTCAAATTTAAAACTAACAACAATGTTTAACTGCATCATTTTATACAAGATATATGGTAACAATAAACAATGATAAGTTCTCAACAATTTGTTAATTTGATAGGTATAACGCTTCAATGACATCATACACTACTTGCACCAAACTATACATGCAAAACAACAGTCAAAAGATTTCATATTGGCATATCCGTGTAGTGAGTAATTATTTTAATTTGTGATATATCATGTTAAAAAAACCAAAAGTCAGCATATGCTGAATACGTTTATACAAAACTTTCATAAATGAAATACGCAGCAGACGACACAACCCTGTTTTTCTTTAGCAGTGTCATTAAACAAAGGTTTAACCCTGTTTTCATCGAAGATGAGTCTGGTGTGGGATCACAGATGAATGGAATTATTGGATTGCACAGAGAATAATTAACTAAAGACACTGTCAAACTTTGCTATCTTATGGCTGATAATGTTTTTTTTACATGGTATAACTATCACCAGCAACTGTTATGTTTACTGTGAACCACCATTAATTTATTATCTCAAGCTTTAAGGCCCTTTAACGTCGAGAAACCAGGTTTAACTATATGGAAAAAAAAATGATGAAAGTCTGATTTCTCATCAGTTTGTCAATATATCAAAAGACTTTCAGTTATTTATAATATACTGACAAAACATTGAGAGCATTCTGTAGTTTAGACAAAAGAATTTTGTCAGTGAAAAACAAAATAACTCATAACAAAATAGCCCTCCAATATAATTTGCTGTCCAATCCATACCCAGTGTGTTACACACATTTTATAACTGTATAATTTTTGAAAATGGGAATACAAAATTCTATCTCTCCTCTTTTCAGATTTATACAAATGTACATGTATACAGCTTCAACATGAAAAATAACAATTTTTTTTGTAAAATGTTTTCAGTTGCAGTTGTCCTGAATAATCTGTTTACGTTAATATAAATGATTCGTAATGGAGCAGTAATAATGACCTATGAGTCCCCAGTGTCCTGTTATGGAGGGGGAGGCATAGGCCAGAAGGTATTTAACCTTTAGATAATGAGCAATTAAGTCTCATGGGAGACCAAGGGGGGCAAACAAATCAGCAAAAGTTAGGAGTTCAAACCTGAGAAAACATCATAATCTTGGGAATCAAGTTGCATAGAAATTTACCATCTATGCATTACAAATACAGACCAGAATACAACTTGCTGCCGTTTTTAGTAATCAAGTTGAATAAAAACACACCAACCTTTTGTAGAAATACTCCACAATTAAAGTCGACTAAAAACATATCAGCTGTATTAGATATACTCGCCAAACTATTTTCAGCAATTGGTTAGTAAAGAATGGTGAACTACGTACATTAAGCAATAAACAACTGTAAACAATGCCATCCACCATAATTATATGTGCATATTTTTAAGAGTTGATCCTGAAGTGTCTAAAAAAATTGACACACAAAATATTTACAAGTACATGTATATGGATAGTTAAAAAATGATGGAAAATATTTATAATTGGACAAAACAAACTTTTAAGCTAATTTTAAAGTTGCTGACCAGTTTTCTAGGTAAGTACCTTTTTTGTTTTGCATGTTACTTTTTAAACATATTTTACATTGCTTTAAAGGCACATATCCTAGTTTCAAGCCATGAAAATTAACACTAACTTTAGTTAATTCACGAACCTGTAACACATTACAGTTACAATTGACTGAAACACGAGTCTGTGACTTTGAAATGGTGAAATACCCTTTAAAAACAGACTAAAACTCGACTCCATAACTGTTACTTCTCAGATGCACTTGTGTTTTAAAAATTATGAGAAATGCATTTTGTGATATTAAAAACACCAGGATGATCAAAAACACTTCGAATGTATGGAAATTGATAATCTAAGCAATAAAATCTAAGTAAAGTATGATTTATGTTATCAAAAACGGTTATAATAGTAAAAAATATGCGTTAGTGTTTAAAAACTAGGGTATGTCCCTTTAATATTATGGCCAGTGGCTTTAAAAAAGTAGCCTAATAACAATGCAGAGTAGACTGTCCTGTCTGAACTTACCAGTACATGTGTATAAACTCTTCCTTTTTTGCAAAATGCCCTAAAATATTGATTGGGGAGGTGGGGAAGGATTTGAATTAACCTGGGCATGAGACCAGCTCACAACCCTAAAACACAAAAGTCTATAAATCTGTTCCTTTTAAAAAGAACAAAGAAAAAACCCACCCCAAAACCCCAGGACAATCCACAAGCTGAGATTTACTACTAGTGTGTGAAATTCAGCATTTTATGTTTGTCACATGCTGATCAGAGACAATTCTACAGGTACATTACAAATGTTTGTTTTTTCTCACAACCAATAAAAGTTATAATTGTTGTAAATGTTTGCATATAATAAATCATGAAAACAGCTTTTTTCTATATATACATTACAGGCCATTTACAATTATAAACATTTTTACTGAGCATGAAAACTATGCAAGAAAGAGATTAATGCCAGGGTACACTTTTAAAACAACAAAAAATGTTTTGTTAAAATATTCCTTACAATTTTTTTTCTTCTCTATGTTTTTAAGATGGGGGAGGAGGGGGGGGGGGTGTTAGGAAAAGGAATATGATTTATCATTTGCCTGTAAAAATGTTAATAACTATAAATGGCCCATTAATTATTCAAAACTATCAATATCTTTGTCAAATTTAACACTAACAACAATGTTTAACTGCATAATTTTATACATGATAAATGGTAACAATAAACAATGATAAGTTCTCAACAATTTGTTAATTTGATAGGTATTACGCTTCAACGACATCATACACTACTTGCACCAAACTATACATGCAAAACAACAGTCAAATGATTTCATATTTGCATATGCATGTAGTGAATTTGCATTGCCTAAATTACCGTATTATATTAAATACTGGTGATTATTAGATTTTTCTGTTCGGAAAGACAGACAAAACCCCCCACAAAACTAAGTGAAATCTGAATAATCATTAATCATGTTTTAAAAATGTAGAGTTCTTGTTCTAGTAATTAAAAGTTCATCATTATTTTGATTAACAAAAATTAATTAACTACAACTGAGTAATGATGCCAACAGAAGACTGGTAATATACTGAAAATACCTACAAGCCCAACTATTTCTTCTTTAATAATTATACAGTTTCAGTAAAGGGATTTTTACATTAAATATGTGTATGTATATGATGAGGTTAAGGTTAGAATGTGATAAATACTGTAATAAAGTGAACTTTATTTTATACATGTATATATAAAAAAACTTAATATACACTTAGTAAACAATGTTAACTTTATCAAGTCTAGTCACCTGTCTATAAAGGGCACTTATGAATGACGGAATGAATACAAAGTAAAAACTTAAAGAAATCAACTTTTAGGCAAGGGAAAAGATGTGTTAATAAATACATATAAAGTTTAAAAATGTATATAGATAAAATAAAATTATTTACTGATCAATATAAACTAGTTTTATATAAAATGTAAAATAGTGGCAATTTTCATTAAAACATTCACATTAATTGCATATACACATGTATTTTTAACCACTTTTCGAAGGCCACATTTTAAGAGCAATGTATAACAAGGATTATGAGAGTACTGCTAAAGCAATACATGTCCCCTACCGAACCCAACAATTTTAGCTAAATATCTCCTAAATTTAAGGGACATACCTTTGTGAAAATTGGGTAAATCACCATAAAAGATAAACTTCAGTGTTCTCGCTGCTCCATTTAAGCAGGGCGGCTCGCCCGCTATTGCATGTTGCCACCCTCTTTTTATGTTCTCTGCCCTCCTTTATTTTTATGCACCCCTCTTTATTTTCCAGCACCCTACTATATTTTCCAGCACCTATCTCCATTATTTCCAAATGCATACTTTTTTCCACACATTAAAAAACCCCCAACAAAACAATGATCACACTGGACATCAAAGGAAACAAGCCGCGTTGTGTATGAAAAAGCAATGGACGAAACATTTATGAGTTACTGTACAGCATAATTTAACAGTATTTTTAACAGCCTCTATTTTGTCCCATACCTGTATCCATTTTATGTTTAATACAAACAAGAATAGTTACATTTTATTTGAGCAATGAAAACATCTCCGATTGAAAAAAACCTCACTTATTTGGTGCCAAATTTGTCACGTGATCAGAACAATCATTCTGTCTTTCCACTAACTATCGTCTGATATTTTGTCCTTAATTGCAGATATAATTGGTTGTAACTGATGATTTTTACTTTCTGTCATTTCTGTCATAGTGTTTATTCAGCAGTTCTTTATAAAAATATTATTAACTTTTCATTTTGGGCGGATATCATCGCTTATAAAAACAATGGAAGTGTTTAATGGTTATCATTAAAATAATTTATCTTGGGTGCCAAATAATATATACACCGTCTGTACAAGCTGCCGATAATATTTTATCACAGTGATCGATTCATTTGATGAAGATGGAAATAACAAAAAATGTATCCGACATTAGGGGATCACTTTACAAATATTAAAAATAATAATAATAAAACTTTGATCGGTTCAGCAAAACCGGAACTGCCTGTGAATGTCAGATGGATAACATCTCCGGTTCAATTAAAAGACAAGTCTCCTTGTATTCCGTATAAACTTCTTTTGCACTTTTTTGTAGGCAAAATAAGAAGTATGTTTTTCCACAAAGTCAACCTACACACAACAATATAGTAACCATATCCCCCTTTTTTTCTTCTTTTTTTTTTAGCTTTTCGTTTATTGTTGGGGGTTTTGGGGTTTTTTTTTGAAGGGTGTGGTGCTGCTCGGCCACCCTCCGTTAATTTTCACCCAGCGAGAACACTGATCTTGATAGTAACAGGCACTCCAAAACAAAAGGCTGGAAAACAATTTTTCACATCTAAATTCAAGGGCCATAACTCTGTCAAAAATGGGTAAATCGCCTTGAAAGTCAAACTTGATCTGTAACAGTACATTATAAAGCTATACACTAAATTTCAGGTCAATATCTCAAGGCCTTGATTTTCACATCTTCTAAGTTCAATGACCATAACTCTGTCAAAAATGGGTAAATCGCCATGAAAGTCAAATTTGAACTGTAGCAGTACATGATAAAGCTATACACAAAATGTCAGCTCAATATCTCAAGGCTTTCAAAAAATAATACTCGGAAAACTGTATGTGGGACAGACAGACAGAAATGAAACCCTATAGCCCTTTCTGGTTGGGATGTACAAGTTTAACCAATGGAAATATATCAAGAACGGAAGAATTCATCTGTATTCTGTTATGTTATAGAACAATATTCCTCAGTTTCCTGTTTACAACTTTGTTGATTCAACATATAGAATTTATTATATTAACCTCCAAGGTAAAACATTTGTCTGAAAGTAGGATAAGAAACACTATAACATAAATGATGTATAAATGATGTATATGAGTTAGAAAAATAATGTACAGTATCTACCATGAAACATGCAACTGACAGATCTATTTTTGTACCAAATCATGAAATGGCACATAATGTAATTTGTATTACCATGAACACTTATATTATTTACAATCTCATGGATATACAATTTCAGTGACCTTTAGAACATTAAATAATGACATAATGTGAAATCAGAAATCAACTTGGAGGTATGCGATAAATCAATGAAGACGGTTATAGTAAATGAGAAAAGTGAAGTTTGCAAGGCCACCACCAGTTTAGTTTGTTACAACCAGAGCCGGTTTATCCTAGTAGCACGTGTTATGGGCCCCGCGCTTCAGGGGGCCCCATGGTGATGTGTACATTTATTTCCCCCAGGTCATCTTCCCCCTCTCCCTGAGCGGGTTGCAAAATATATATCCTGGGAAGGGGGCTCCGCTGTTATTTGTGCTACAGGCCCCGCAGATTCTTAAGCTGGTCCTGGTTACAACCTGACCTAACAGGGTTTTTTTAGTTCATCTTTGGGTGGTCAATATTTTATTCTCATTTTTTAAAAACATAATAACTGAAGAAAGTGATACGAGATCATATTCATAAAAAAAAACCCTGTTCAGTTGGACTAAAGTAGAACAAATCATTCTCTCCAAAAATGTATGTTCTAAAACAAAATATCACATTTTTACTAACTTTATAGCTTCATACTAACTAATACACATACAGTACAAGCCATTTTAAAAGTAATATTGTTTTATATTGAAAATCACAGCTTATTAAAACTTGTAGTGAAAACTGTTGCATTTTAAAAATAACCTGCATTGAGTGGAACAATACATATTTAAAACTGACAGTAATCATCAGTAATCAGACTAGATCTATATAATTAGTATCTAAACTGATCCTTTATATCTCCGAGTCCCAAATTTCATAACATTCCGTGCATTACAACTATTACACGAGGTTGACCTTGGAATGATGACAGCTCACTTGCTTCCCTTCTTGTTTGATTTCTTCAGTATCCTCTTCAAACCCTTGCTCATGTATTCTTTTCCATTCTGTGACTGATCCTTTCGCTCCAACTCCTCCACTGAAATGGATCATTTGGATAAAACAAATTAACACATCTGTTGAAAGCCAGGCTGTCTCAGACTTTCAAGGTGCTATATCAAAGTTGCAATAATGGCGTTTCCCACCTAAAACATATATTAATTTTTGCTTTGAAACATAAAGTTTATACCTTTAGCTATAAGCCTATACAAAATTACAACTAGATAATTCAATTTAATAGTAGAATTTTATTTTTATTTTAGCGAGGAATCTTGAGTGTGTGTCACACGCATTAACTAGTGACATCACGGTTTATGAGTACACATTCAACACACTAAGTTTACCAAGAATTCTTTGTGGGAAACCCCTCTTGTTGTTATTATTCTAGAGTTAATTATGGAAAGATTATGCATGGGATAGATTAATTTGTAGTTATTTATTACAAATAAATGTGAAAATAACAAAATATTGTAGTTTCAACTTTGCTAAAGCGATAAATTACTCTGAAACTCGTACCTTTAAGTACCATTAGGTTCCCCCACCCATTTTTGTCCAGATACAAATCATGAAAAAAAACCCATTACAATGACACAGATTCCACAAAATAGACTGAAACCATGTCACCTAAATTGATTTCGCTAAGATCTAGGACAAAACACAATGTAATGCAATTTTTCACCGTCTGCCATTCTGCCTTTTTATGGAATACTCTTCAACCCCCCTACTAAAGTCTGTGCACATGTGCCTGCTACGCTAGAATAAATGTTTAGCTCTGTGAGAGTTTAAAAAGTTTGTTTTGTTTAACAACACCACTAGAGCACATTGATTTTTATTAATTATCAGCTATTGGATGTCAAAGATTTGGCAATTATGACTCGTAGTCATCAGAGGAAACCTGCTACATTTTTCCATTAGTAACAAGGGATCTTTTATATGCACCATCCCACAGACAAGATAGCACATACCAGTCTTTGTGCACTGGCTAGATCGAGAAATAGCCCAATGGGCCCACCGACGGGGATCAAATCACAGACTGACTGCGCATCAAGCAAACGCTTTACCACTGGACTACATCCCGTCCCACTCATGCAAGGATGATTCAATAGCTTAAACTGCAGTCTGTTGCCCACCTGCAACATCCCGCCCCACTCATGCAAGGATGATTCAATAGCTTAAACTGCAGTCTGTTGCCCACCTGCAACATCCCGCCCCACTCGTGCAAGGATGATTCAATAGCTTACACTGCAGTCTGTTGCCCACCTGCAACATCCCGCCCCACTCGTGCAAGGGTGATTCAATAGCTTACACTGCAGTCTGTTGCCCACCTGCAACATCCCGCCCCACTCGTGCAAGGATGATTCAATAGCTTACACTGCAGTCTGTTGCCCACCTGCAACATCCCGCCCCACTCATGCAAGGGTGATTCAATAGCTTACACTGCAGTCTGTTGCCCACCTGCAACATCCCGCCCCACTCATGCAAGGGTGATTCAATAGCTTACACTGCAGTCTGTTGCCCACCTGCAACATTGGGCTTGAATAGTTGTAAACCGGTGGGCACTGCATTTCCAGAATTGATGGATGGTCCAGGGTCTGAACCTTAAAACTGCTACTGTAGGTAATATTATTTTTAAAAGTACAAGTGGAAATCTTACAGAAACACAAGAAGAGAGTATCCACTGCCATGCTGTAGACGTTGAAGAAAGTCGTAGCTATCAAGAATGTCCCAATTATCAGAATCTGAAAACAGAATGCACATGAAACAAACTAATCATGTAATTTAATTAAAACATTAAGTAATGAAATTAACTGAATTTTGCATTACGTGATGTATATTGGTATAATATTAATATGCTAATTTAAAGACATTATTCACAAATAAGAGAATGACCTACAGTGCTTATGAATACAAAACTAAATAATGATAACACAATTTCCTGTCATTGAGTGTAAGTTAAAATTTAACGGCGTTCGATTAGATTTGTTTTTGTGGGGGGTTTTGAGGATCGCTTTGTCAGATATGTTTGCACAGCAGTATTATTAAATAAATGTTAATTTAATAATTAAATAAAGATATTTCTTTTTTATTATTAAGTAAATGTTAATTTAATAATTAAATAAAGATAATTTTTTGTTCAAATTGTTTTTAAAGTCTATGGTCAAGTAAATTTTCCGGAAAAGTTCCATCTGAAGAAATATATCATGGCATTATGTGTTTTCGATATTAACAAAAGGCAAAAGATATTGTCAAAAATTGGGAAAGATGTATAAAATAAATAGACCATTTCATGGGTTTTTTTCGAAATTAGTGAAAATATGTTTTTCACACATCACTCATTGACATAAAATCTAATTAAAAAAAAAAAAAATGAAATAACCTGTATTTATTTCACAAGTTTATAGTGTGCAAGCATGTTACACCACGAGACTACATGGTAAGTTATTTACTTCATCTGGAAAATTAGTTGAATTTTGTGGAATTGATAAAATGCTAAGCATCCTGGCTAGGGATATGATGCCATTCGCGTTAACACATACTAAGTATACCAGATTTGGTATTACACATGTTCAATAAACAATTCTTTTTTACTGCACGGTCAGAATATTTTTTATTTAAGTGGGTATGTAATAAAGATGATTTGTTACAAAAACTCATCGACATGACAACCATCTTGCCTTTTGGTACGTAAGTATTCCTATAATAGAACATCACTCACAATCACAGGCACAAGGTAGTAAGTCAACGTTGGAACGAAATTTTCAAAAAATGGAATCTTTGCCTGGAACCAGAAAAACGCACCGACACCTGGAAAACAAAATCAGACTAGTTTAATAATGCAGTAATGACAACTAAACTTTAAACCAGGTAAGTTCGAGGCTCCACAAGTAGATCTAACAGGCAAAATTATACATGAAATTGACAATGTTGCTTTTCATATGCATATAATTTTTCTTACAATTTTTCTTTTAACTGCATTATTAGCATAATATTATCCACATAATAGATGAAAATATATTTAATATATCTACTGGACATGAAAATATGCACTGCATAGATTACATTTTGATATATTTTATTTGTCACTTGATGATTATATTTAAGATTCTGTGATATGTATAAGTTTCATGTTAATTAGCTTCTGCCCCAAGAGAAATGATATACCGTAATAGTAAATTGTTTAATAGTACACATATAAAAGATACTGAAAGTCGGAAATCTGAACAAGATAAAAATCTCTACAAATTAAAAATTGTAAAGCTCCTAAAATATAACAGCGTTCTTACACTTGAAAAAACAAAATTCAAGGACATTTCCAGGACTTTTCAAGGACATTAAAAAAAATTCCAGGACATGAAATTTTCAATCATTGAATGTTTTTATAACAAATTGTTGTCTGAATTTAGACAGGTTATGAAGACAACAAAAGTAAAGATGCAAAAAAATAAACCAACAACTTTTTGGCCTAAATTTCCAAATCACACATTGATTCATGGACATTCCAGGATGCGTAATAACCGTGGATACTGAACATGAAATAAATATCTCCACTTACCTACAGCTCCTGTTACCATCAGTTTACTCACAAGCATGATAAAGTCGGCCACTCTGTCAAGAACAAGCGTTCTGAAATGAACAAAATTAAAACGTTGTACTCAATAATGATTATTAAATACAGTCAGGTTCCCAGTATACAAAACAAAAAAACAAAACTACAAAACAATTTCCCACTTATTGAAAGTGGACAAACTATGAAAATGAAGTCAAATTTCATTTTGGGGATAAATATGTTGTATTTGACAATTTTTGGATGAAATGCTGGTTTTATCGTTGCAAATTAAGTTTTATCAGTGACACGAAGCAGATATATGGCAAAAACGGATATTTGAGACTGCAAATGGTCATATTCAACATAGTTATCCTCTAAATCGATTAAAAGTGTTTTTAGTCCAACTTTCTCGAACCATTGGCATAGCCACGATTTTATATTGGAGATGGGGGAGGGGGGAGGAGATGGGAGGGGGAGGGGTGGAACCCATATTTGGGGACCAATCTACACTATGTATCTATGTATGCAAAAACTAATTAAAAAAAGTTTTTACCACATACACACTTAACTAGAAAGGTGGTCATGGAACGCTGATATTTTCCCACTCTTGTGCAATCAAACATATGGATAATTTTACATTTTACACCATTTAATGGTAACACATATTAAAGGTATTTATTTCTTAGTGAATAGTAACTTTCCTATAAACAGCTGCATATTTTTAACAAGGTCTGTCAGCCTACAGAGCTCCACTATTTAATTTTAAATTCTATCACAAGTAGATGATAATTAATTCATAGAGACTGTCCCAGAGGATCATTCTACCAAGTTTCAGAGAATTCCAATGAACACTCTAGGAGATGGACTTCAAAGGAAAGTTGATGGACAGATAGATGATGGATAGTGAAGCTAAAATGCACTTCAGATATTTTGACTTAAACAAAGTTTGTTTTGTGTAACGACACCACTGGAGCACATTGATTAATTAATCATTGGCTATTGGATGTCAAACATTTAGTAATTCTGACACATAGTCATCAGAGGAAACCCCACTACATTTTTTCTAATGTAGCAAGGGATCTTTTATATGCACTTTCCCACAGACAGGAAAACACACACCACAGCCTTTGTCCAGCTGTGGTGCACTGGTTGGAACGGGAAAAAACCCAATCAGCTGAATGAATCCACCAAGGCAGTGCGATCCTACGATGCAAGCACCTCAAGCGAGCACTCAACTGACTGAGCTAAACTCCACCCTGTTTGACGTAAACAAGTCTGAATTAAACATGCGATGACAACATTTTCATAAATTCGACCCTGAAATGTTTTACAGTTACCAGTCATGTGCAGATTATGCTTTAGGTAAGGGGGTTTCTGAAACAATACGTAAATGTTTATAATTTGAAAGTGTAAATTTTACATGGACATCAATTTAGATCTACGTGGTGGGGTTGGGTTTTTTTTAGCCGGGGGACGGGTTTACATGCCCCCCCCCCCCCCCCCATAATCCGCACATGCCAGTTGTGCAATATCATCCCAGAGTGACTGAATTCTACATTTGAATTCATTACTGATATGTTTTTACATTGATTGTAATAAAACACAAGATTAATACATGATTCAGGGCTCGAAATAGGAAGTAAAAGTTGGCCTGCTATTATCTTTTTTTAACATAGCAAGCCAAAAGAAATATGGCCTGCTATGAAAACATATGGCCTGCTGCAAATTCTACAGCATGGGATGAGTGGTGGGTTTGGAACAGTGTGATGAAAATTAGGACCTTTGAGCTGTATAAATGTAAAGCATTATAAAATTAAAACAACAGAATCACGATCTCAGCCTGAAATCATGCATACATATCTGTCTCTTAAAAAAAAATTGTTTGGTAATTTTAGCTGGTGAATTTGTTTTTCATCTGCTAGGTTGAAAAAACCACACTGCTTTAAGCAGGCCACTATTTCAAGCCCTGGTGATTAATAATCTATAACACTCATATATCTGAAATAATCTGATAATAAAGCAATTCTGCTTCACACAGAATTCATAAATAGAGATTATTATATGAGCTTGTATGTCGTACTGATTTTATGAAATGAGTGTCAAGATTTTTATATTTCTTGAGCGAGAGCAATACATGAATCCTGACACGAGTTTCATAAAGTCAGTACGACTCACACGTTAGTGTAATAATTTCTTTATTATCCATGTTATTATTGTTGTTTTCTTTATGAATAACAAAACCCAACTCAAAATGTTTTTGCCACAACTAGGAGACGATGAAATGATGTCATATTTTAAATGCATAGTCTCAGCTAGGACTGAATAAGCATTGTCATGTTATGACGTCCCCCAAACTTATGTTATTACACTTGTTATTACATGTGTGCTTCATATGATTATTATTAACTCGGTTATGTTGAACCATATGGATAATGACTTATATTTTCAACTTTACAAAATGTTGATTACAGACAATGCATCAATTTCTTCTTTAATTCAGATGTATAAAATCAAACAATATTTAGTGCTTTAATATACTGTGAGGGAACAACAAGACAAACTAGTGTTTCCATGCCTCAACATGAAACCAAAAACAAAACTAGCAACAATAAACAAACAACTAAAGAGTAGACCTATAGCTGTAAACAAAATCAATGAATGGGTGAAAAGATTCTTTAGTTTTGAACTTTGTACATGTGTATAGCTACTAAAAATATATCATACATTTAAAGAAAAAAAAAGAGGAAATTTTCACAAATGTTCTAATATAAAAAGATATTATTACATACCTATTCAATCTTACTATAGTGATAAAGACATTTTGAAACCGTGTGATAAATATATTTTGTATTGCACATACGTGTGATCTGGACCGGAACGTTTAAATGGGGGAAGTCCCTTTTTATTTTTACTGCACTTAGCGCCTTTTATTTACTGACGTCATACATGATTTTACAAATGTTGTCACATTGTATTTGAAACATTACACAAGGCTGCCGCAGAGTACGATTCTTAACATTAATAAATATATCATATATGAAAGGAGTTTTGATCATATATTTAATGAAGTGTTGTTATAACGTTAAATAAAAAAAACGGTTTTGTAAAACATAAAAGAAGGTAAGTAATAAATACAGAACTTCACATAGGTTGTTTTCGCTTCCTATTTATTGCACTCGTTTATTTTGCGAAAGAACATATATATTCTTGCACAAAATAAACTTGTGCAATAAATAGGAAGCAAAAACAATGTATGTGAAGTTCTGTATATTTATTAATCTCCATGATAAATAATTCAGATTCACTTATGAGCTACTGAAAGCAAAATCCTACATACCAAAATATTACTACATGATGAAATGGTATATCTTTCCTATAGTTTATATATTTCATCACATAGGAATATTTGAATAAAAAATTATATACATTTTTTTAATTATTATTTTTTAGCTGATCATTACAGACCTCCAGCCAATGATGCATAATTATTTAATGCTTGTAATCTACACAATCTACACAAACATAACAATAAATTCAAAATGTTTAAAAAAATAATAATAATAAAACAAAAAGGGTGGCTAACACAGACTCCAACTCACCACCCTTTGTATTTATTCCACAGTTCAGACCTGCTGGCTACTGCCTGTTTTGAAATATGGAAGCACGGAAAGTAAAACGTAGAGACATGTACATTTTTCTAACAAAGGGTGTATTCAATTACAAACCCACACCGATTCATTTATCAGGGATGGGAATTGGTGAACTGTAAAAAAGAGGAAATCTAGAGGGGTCTCAGAAATTCTTGAAATCCTAGGTTAAAATCTGTGCCATCTGACACATTTTGGAGGAAAGGACAATTAAAATGCGAGGAAACGCAATAATCCAATAGAGGAAAAAGCTGATCCGAGGAGAATTCCCACCCCTGATTTATAGTGTTAGAGAAGTTATTTCTGGGGTCACGAAGATAACTACCAAGACAAAAACATTTAGCAATTTGGTATATTGTAAAATACAAGCTACATTCTATGATGTGACCATTATGCCTTTCATTTTGTATTTCATTGATTGCAACTTATTTTCGTGCTTATATCCAATTAAGGTTCAAGCACACTGTCCTGGGCACACACCGCAGCTATCTGGACGGTCTGTCCAGGACAGTGGGTTAGTTGTTAGTGATTAGTGAGAGAAAAGAGGGTGTAGTGGTCTTACACCTACCCATTGAGTCATTAAAATTTGCTCTGGGTGGGAGTCGGTACCGGGTTGTGAACCCTGTACCTACCAGCCTTATATCCGATGGCTTAACCGCGACAACACCAAGGCTGGTATTTTTGTATTGAAAATCTCCTGTTGCTTATACCAACAAATAATGCATCAATTAAATCCAATGTCTGACTTCACATTGAAAGTCACAAGTTTTTATTTTATTTAAGCACATTTACCAAACTGCTAAACTTTTTTGTCTTAGTATGTATTGCAACTACGTATTTTAAGTGTAGCAGTTTGAAAAAACAACAATGAAAAATATAAACACAAGTCTGGTCTACATACTTTTAGAAGATTATTCTGAATATTTAGAATGATCCAATAAAAAAAGACAGATAACAACAACTGCACTCTGACAAACTCACCGTATGATATTTCTCATAATGAGGAAAAAACCTTCCTTGGCCGCTGAGCAGAAATTCAACCCATATATTGAAGTCTGAAAAAAAAAAGGTTTGTTTATACGATAGTATTATTAACTAATTTTTATTCTCTATAATCTATTTATAGTCACTGCCAGCTTTATAAGGGGGCAAAGGGGGCAATTGCCCCAGGCCCCCTTGCCAGAGGGCCCCCCAGGATGTCCTTTTTAAAAAAAATGTAATAATTATAAAATTAGTAAAAAAAATTATTTGTCATGTAATTTAATTTTTATGTCGAGGGGCCACTGAACCTGAAGTGCCCTGGCCCCCCCCCCAAGGTGTAAATCCATCCCTGTTTCTAGTGCTGAAATTTAGTGACTATTGCACAGAAGGAAAATGTCAAACATTTAATAATGTTTTCCCCAGCCATATACAACAGTGATTATCCTTTTAACAACTAACCTGAGATTGCACATGTGGCACTAGGTGAGATAACGGTGAGGTAATCCAGTCGAAGTGATATTCAGAGCAATTAGTGTCGCCATAATGATTGATATTGGTTTGTGGTCTGATTGTCAAGTTTTTAAGAGTATGATTTCATGGATGTGAGAGGGGCTGGAACAAAAAAGCTTACTGTGGCCGGGGTCCAGGGACAATCAAAGGCCCCTGAAGGAAAATTGTTGTTTGCAATCCCTGGAACTGCCAAAAACTGCATTCAATGCTACAAATCTAAACTGGTTATAACTTATAATATAAGGCACACATCATAAACTTAAAAATGTGAAAACATGCAAATGAACCATGTGTGGTCAACAGTATTTAACATCATGTTTTTGTTTGTTTTTTAGACGAAATGGAAAAGCGCATTTACGCGTTTCCACGTAGCTCTCACATCCCTGTAATTTACATTAAATAAACATGCTGGGAGGCCTATTATTCATTCAGTGTTCAATTTAAAGGGGTTTCCAGATTAATATTAGTGTTAAAAGATGCGTAAATCATGAGACTATGGAAAATGTCTAGTTTCACTGTATTTATAAATCATGAGACTATGGAAAATGTCTAGTTTCACTGTATTTATAAATCATGAGACTATGGAAAATGTCTAGTTTCACTGTATTTATAAATCATGAGACTATGGAAAATGTCTAGTTTCACTGTATTTATAAATGATGAGACTATGGAAAATGTCTTGTTTCACTGTATTTATAAATCATGAGACTATGGAAAATGTCTAGTTTCACTGTATTTATAAATCATGAGACTATGGAAAATGTCTAGTTTCACTATATTTATAAATTAATGATCTTATTTTTAGCAGATTTGTGTACTGAACGAACTCACCATGATGTAAGCATTCTTGTTGATAAACTTCAATATTTTCTCTAAACACCAGAAACAACACCTTAAACATCTGAAAACACAGCAACATTATTGTCAATGCTCAATATCTGAAACACAGCAACATTATTGTCAATGCTCAATAGAAAAAACTTGAACAAAAAAACCCCCAGTAGAACTAGTTATAGAAATAAGAACCAGTTTCATGGATTTAGTTAGTAAACAATCACCATGTTATTTTAGAGGGGAAGTGGTCTTAGCATTACAAAACATAGTTATTTTTAACTTCCAAGCTAGCCTTCTTTATGTTATACCGTAATGGCTTATATGATCTCAGCTTTGTTTATATATTCTCCTGATGTTGATTTTATGCTGACAAAATGTCAAATATATTTTATATTTTTATGCATTCAATTTTAAGGTGGTTTCAGTTGAAACCTTTTTTTAAAGTTTCATTTCATTTCAACTTATTTTCGTGCTTATATCCAAATAAGGTTCAAGCACGTTGTCCTGGGCACACACCTCAGCTATCTGAGCTGTCTGTCCAGGACAGTGGGTTAGTTGTTAATTGTTAGTGGTTAGTGTGAGAGAAGAGGGTGTAGTGCCCTAACACCTACCCACTGAGTCCTTAAAAGTCGCTCTGGGTGGGAGCTGGTACTGGGATGTGGACCCTGTACCTACCAGCCTTATGTCTGATGGCTTAACCATGATGCCACCAAGACTGGTTTATAGTTTTATAAAATATTTTATGGGGAAGGGAAGGTAAAAAATTGCCAGATTTTGCCCTTTAATTAAAAACTTTGTCATCTGTGAAAGATGTTTACAAAAACATTGCTACAGCCTCGTTTCAACAATATTATTTATCATAACATTAAAGTTTGTTGCTGCATACAGTTACGGAGCGTTACAACTTACTTGACAATAAACTTTGCTACTGCATTTTCTGAGCTCTTCAGTTTTCTGTCAAGATATCCGAGAAAGGCTCGAATGATCTGAATGATGGCAATAATCAGAGAGCCAAAGGCTAGGGTGCCCAGATGATACCTGAAAGTAGCAAAACAAAAATACAGAAATCACAATACTTTATGCCAAAGCAGGGGACAATATTTCAAAATGTTAGGTAACAGGGAGTCAATTCACGTGAGTTTTACTTAGGTAACCGATTGTTCAGTTACGTGAATATAGTTCTCATAAATGATGAGTTAGGCCTACCTAATCCTAAAACACTTGAACTACGGTCCTGTGCTACATAGACTGATTTTCACTTTCATTACTGATATATGGTACTTTTAAAGTTAGAATGTAATTGTTCACTACATAATCGATTGGCGATTCTCGTTATTTTAAAGTTGTGCAACCAACCATCGAACAGAACAACGGTTCTCGTGAAATATTGTGCCTTGCAAAGTGGGTGGAAAGGAAGGAAATGTTTTATTTAACGACACACTCAACACATTTTCTTTACGGTTATATGGTGTTAGACATATGGTTAAGGACCATGTATATATTGAGAGACGAAACCTGCTGTCGCCACTCAATGGGATACCCTTTTCGATTAGCAGCAAGGAATCTTTTATATACACCATCCCACAGACAGGATAGTACATACCATAGCCTTTGTTATATCAGTTGTGGAGCACTGGCTGGAACGAGAAATCGATCTTAGACCAACTGTGCATCAAGCGAACACTTTACCACTGGGCTACGTCCCGCCCCAAAGTGAGTGGGATGACAATAACAATTGTAAACCTTTTTGATGAGAATTGTAACGAGAATTTCATGGAATTAAATGTCTAGCCTTCCATAAATGTATCCAGTGTCACTAGTACTTGCATCCATAGATGTTCATTCCAATGCATTTTATAAAAAGTACTACCTATATAGTGTTTCTGCCAGAAAGAAATGTTTGGGTATGGCGCTGTAGAATTGAATGCTACCACAGTCAATAAGGGGTGGGGGGGAGCCTCCCCCAGAAAGAAAATGGGTTAAGTTGAGGGTTAGGGTTAAGAAAATCATACAGTAATATTCATTAACAATAATCATTAATTTTGTCCAATTGTTAACTTTAATAATTAAAATTTGCAAAACAATTTAGGTATGGTGCCATATCCGTTTTATCCACTGGCAGAAACCCTGCTATATCTGCTGTTTTACTTCATAAAGGTAAGACAATAGAGCAGACGATAAATAATTAATGTAATATTCTTTGTACAGATTACTTATTTTCTACTGAAAGTTTCTAAAACTTCATGCCAATCTGTTAAAAGGTTCTAACAAACATTATGGACGAAAGGTAAACAATATATTCTGCTCTGTTAAAGTACTCGTAATATATTAGAAAAAAACTACATACACCACTCAACTGTGTAAAACATTTTAAAAGAAAATACAGTATAGTTATGTTGGGACCCTGAGTTCATTACCTGACATATTACATAGTGAACAGACATTACCGTATATCGCTGTGTATTAGCCGACTCCATGCATTAGCCGACCCCCTAGTTTCACCCTCCAAATCGGCTTTAAAATTATAGACCTTGTATATAAGCCGACCCCCCTATATAAAACTAACCAAGTCAGATGTCTGTGTGGTCTACAAAATGACAAAGTACATCTGGTTTCAAACGTCATTTGTCACAGCAAACTTATCCGGAAGCAGTAGCCGATTTCTATTTATAGAAACGGTGTCCGGTTAATTTATTTCTCGTAAAAGTACCAAGATAGCGAAATATACCTAAACATTCTTGATTGCAGCCACACGTTAAAAACACAGTTACTGTTTGCATTGTTGATTGTGCTAATCGGTCTTTTCATTACTAGTAGGCTATACCCTACCATACCCAACCACCCGTGTCGATTAATCCCAAGCCGACAAACAAAACAAATGTAGCTGGAACAATTAACGTGTTCACCGGTTTAGTAAGCAGTTTTGTAATGACACGTGACCTGTGAAGTTTTCCGAAATTGTTTTGATCGGTCACCATTTATTGTTGTTTAAACAGATAAATATTACTAAATAACTTTTAAACACCAACATTTATTAAAGATGAACATATATATACAATTTTAATATCTTTTATTTGTAATAGCTTGTGTTAAAATGCAATATTAAACCTTTATGAAAGCGGAAATGCAGAGCACAATAATGACAATAGATCGAGTCAAGCCGTGACGTCACTATTCTAACTTTACATTTCCAATAAAATGTTGACTCCTTAGATAAGCCGACCCCAGCCTTTGACTTGATAAATTTTGTATCAAAAAGTCGGCTAATACACAGCGATATACGGTACATAACCATAACCTGAAAATAATATAACATTTTGATAACAAAATATGAAATGGAGAACAATTCTGCCCCCTCTACGATGAAGCCAGGATAAAGCACTGGCCGAACGGAGCAACACTGGCCGTCAAGCTTAGGGGTTCCAAAGAAGACTTGACAGAGACAGCGTTTTTTATCACCACAACCGGACTCCAAATCTAAAGCATGATCAACTATAGCTTGAACGCAGAAGAAAACAAAATGGAGAACCAATGAAGTCGAGATAAAATGTAAACTAAAAGAGATAATATAAGGATAAAAAGATAAGCCGATGTGTGTAAAACATTCTTTGTAAACAATGAACTGTTTGCTTACCGGAGCGATCTATAGAGAGATCTTGTTAACGGTGCAGCTGGAATGTCACGTGGTTTCTCGTACGCCCAGTAATATGACGCAAAGGCTCCTGCCAGTGTCATCTGTCCCAGTGCCACGATAAAGTTCATGAGCCAGAAAAACATGAATAGCATGAATATCTGCAGGTAAAAGGTATATCTGAAATAAAATAGAGTGAACACGCCGATGAACACAGATCATAAAAATAGTGTTGTACTTACGTAGAGGAGAATAAACAAGTTGACGTTTATGTCCAGTGTGTAATAATTTTCACTTGTCATGTGGTTAATAAGTGACAAGTGAGAATTATTGCACTTTGGACTTCAAACTTGATAACTGGTAAAGAGTTTATTATTCTATTTATTGTTCAACATAACCGAGTTAATAATAATCATTTTAAATACATATGTAATAACAAGTGTAATAATGTAGGCCTAATTTTGTGAAGTGATGTCATAACATGACATTGTTTTCCCAAGTCCTAGCTCAGACTTTGCATGTGAAATATGACGTCATTTCGTCATCTCCTTCTAGTTGTGGTTGAAACTTTTTGAGTTGGGTCTTGTTATTCATAAAAAATAACAATAATAATATGGATAATAAAGAAATTATTACACTTGCGTGTGTCGTACTGATTTTACGAAATTCGTGTCAGAATTTATGTATAATCCTGACACTTGTTTTATAACATCAGTACGACACACAAGCTCATATAATAATCTCTATTTATTTCCATAGTTGGGTTAATTTTTCTCAGAAAAAGCTTTTTGAAAAAAAAATTTGACAATGTATATAAAAGTATACAGAAATGATATAACCACTTTACATTGTGTATTTACGACTTCTGAGTATTGCTATAATTGTATTGTATTCACATTCACAGATAATTACTATAGACAGAAGTTCTATTTATTTTGTGGAAAATCTATTTTAAAAATTGTATTAACTAACATTTTATTACAAATGTAGATATGAAAACAGAGATGTGCAACTCTAAACTGACATTATTTTGTATGTTTGTCAAATCATGACGTTATATTTTTAAGTACTAGTATATGCTACCCTGTTTAGTGATATGAACAGCCACGAAACTGAATTCCATTGTTAAATTCAAATTATACTTGATTATGTTATTTATCATATTTATTTATCACATTAATTACAAATTCCTTACAAATACTACAGTAAGCATTTTTTATAACTTAAAAAAATCACTCACTCATTTCCGCCATACTTTACAAAATGGCACAACCTGGTCCCAACATCAGCACCCTGCAAAGTAACAAAATAATTGCATATATCAGTGAATGATAATTAAAATTAGAACAGTAAATTGCAATAATTAGTATAAGCAATAATTACTTTTCACATTGTCCATACACCATGTACATGACATTTTATTTCTAAAAATAATTTCTTTTAGAAATACAAATAATAACTGCCAAAAACACCACAAATATAATAACCTTTTCAAATTATATATACTGATGGAAAGGAATAAAGGATCACACAGACAGCAACAAGAAATAATCAATTTATATTGTCAGAAGTTGACTGGGAACATACAGACATTCAATCCCACATTACAACTTGGTATGAAATACAGACATTACTATGCTAGTTTTGATGTGTTCCCTTATTTCTTTCCATCATTATCTTTTTCCATGTTGACTGTGTTGCAAGGAAATGGTCAAAGAATAAGCATGAAAGTAAATTTATTGTCAACAATTGGTGATAAATGTTTTTAAAAGTATAAATATGTGATATAAAGCTACTTACACCTGGAGTACATGGTATTTCGTTAGTGACGTCACCAACCACACCTGAAGCCGTCACATTCTCAAGATTGTACTTGGTCTCACCCATAGAGGCAATGAAACTTCAAACAGGTTAAAGAAGTTAAAAGTAACAGTGATTTACATTAAAACAAAATACACACACAACTATACAGACAAAAAAACTCCAAGCCCCCCAAAATAAAACCCCCAACTCTAACAATAACATAAAAGAAATCGAAAAAAGACCCAAAACAAACAAAACACTTGGCTAAATGGTTCAATTTAGCAATCTAGATACATGTATGTTGCAGGGTTCATAGCCTTATAATAAGACCAATCAAATTCATAGACTTTTAAAGACTTTTACCTTCCATTTTCAAAGACTTTCATAAACTTTTACACAGCGGTCAAAGACAATGGAATGTGATAAAAATACCAAATCAGTTCGTTTACGTTGCTACGGCAAAAAAATTAGCTTTTTTACATGCATCACGACAGATTAAACCTTGTAACTGGAAAATATCAAGTGCACGACAGATTAAACCTTGTAACTGGAAAATATCAAGTTTGCATGCAGCGGTAAAGATATATCAATCATTGCTTTGGCTATGATTTTTTGAGAATTTAAAGGACTTTTATTACAATTCCAAAGATAATCAGTCAAAGACCTAAAAATATTTTTTTCAAATTCAAAGACTTTCAAGGAATTTAAAGACCTCTATGAACCAACCCTGTGTTGATAATCAGTTAAGTTTGATCATAGATTCATTATAACAGTGCACAGAATTGTAAAATTCAAAGACTTTCAATGAATTTAAAGACCTCTATGAACCAACCCTGTGTTGATAATCAGTGAAGTTTGATCATAGATTCTTTATAACAGTGCACAGAATTGTAAAATTTAATTTCACTGACTGGCTGTTCTGAATCAGTACCCTTCAGAAAGAGTGAACAAAATCTATTACCATCACAATGGTTACTCTTGATTTAGTAAATAATAAATACCTTTCAAATACATGTACTAGCTTCCAACATATGACTGGACTCAAAAATAATCCAACAAGTCTAATGAGGGACAACCGATTCTGCAGTCTATCACGCCCTAAGCACGAACCCTATATCAGGATGAACCTTTTTTTAATATGTGATTTTACATACAGGGCTAGATCTGGGCGAGGAGAAAAGTTCACTAAATTATTTATTACAATTTAAAAAACTGTAGAAAAACAATTATTTTTTAAACAAAATATCAATTGTTTCATGAAAATATTTTGCCAAATTAAAATAAAATTTGTCAACCATTTTTAAAATTCCTAATTGGCAAATTTCCCTAGTACCAAAGTTAAGCAGTGATAGACTCAGTTAGGGTGGGTTTTCTCTCTCTCTCTTTGTTTTTTTAAAGTTTTGAATTATGTATTTTGGTATTTCATCAAAATTTTCATTATTATAATAAGTTATGACTTTTATTGAACTGATCAAAACTGATAACTAGTACATAATGTCCATTATATTTGAAAGTGGGAGTCTATTGGAGAAAAGTAGGCAGCTGTATATAATAACTGCAGTAAGCATGAAAACAAAATGCAGCAGTTGGCAGCCTATTACTGGACACACTGCCGGCCTATTACTGGACACTCTGCCGGCCTATTACTGGACACTCTGCCGGCCTATTACTGGACACTGCCGGCCTATTACTGGACACTCTGCCGGCCTATTACTGGACACTCTGCCGGCCTATTACTGGACACTCTGCCAGCCTATTACTGGACACTGCTGGCCTATTACTGGACACACTGCCGGCCTATTACTGGACACTCTGCCGGCCTATTACTGGACACTGCTGGCCTATTACTGGACACACTGCTGTCACACTTTGTAGTTGTGAAAGGATACACTGCTGATGAACCGTAGTAGATAACAACAATAACTTGGAGCAGGAACGGAATCACCGGCCACAGCAGTGTCGACATCATGTATCCAATGGCTCTGGAATATAATACATATTGTAATCAGGTATCCAATAGTACAGTATCATAATATATACATATTGTATTCATATATCCAATGATACTGTTAAGTGTTCTCGCTGCTCCATTTAAGTGGGATGGCCCGCCCTGATATTGCATTTTACTGCCCTCCTTTCTTTTATTGTACTATATTTTACAACATCCATTTCTGCTATTTTCAAATGCACACGTTTTTCCACAAAAAAAAAAAAAATTGATCAGTCTGCAAACTGGACATCAAAGGAAACAAGCCGTGGTGTGTACAAAAACTTAATTAACAAAAAACTTCAGTAGCTTACGACAGTTATTTGGCAATCTCCGACTGAAAAAACACTTATTTGGCACCAAATCTGTCACATGATCAGAATGGTCATTCTGTATTTTGTGTCCACTAACTATTGTCTGATATTTTGTCCTCAATTGCAGATTTAATTGGTTGTAACTGATGATTTTTACTTTCTGTCATTTGTTTATCCAGCAATTCTTTATAAAATATGAGAAACTTTTCATTTTGGGGGGATATCACCGCTTATAAAAACAACAGAAGTGGTAGTGTTCCAGGATCTACCATGGCAGTCAATTTACCATGGTAAACTTACTCTAACAGTAACTTTCTTTATCAAAATTAATGGAGTATAAATATTTTTGTTTCTTCATAAAACCCCAAAAGCGTAACTGATCTGTAATAAGCTAAACACATTTTTCAGTATTTCAGATCAAATCCAGTCAACTTTGTGCAAACTATTTGATGTTAAAACTCCCAACTGAAATCAGATCAAACACTGAAAAATTGCACCCCTAACCTACCTTTAATCTGGTTTTCCATCACATACATGTATGTGTTTTGGGGGATTAGCCAACAGGCACATATTATTGCCTACCTTTAATTTGATATTGCTGTTTCAAACTTGCCATGCTGCTATCAGTTAGCCATTGAAGCTTGTTAATAGGATGATCATAGATTCGTCTTGTCATAAACTTAATTCGTAGAAATAAATAGTTCCAAAGATCACTCACTCCCAGTAATATCAGACTATCTCAAACCATGCATAATGAATAAATGAATGAACAAATGAATGTATGAATGAATCAGGCCCGTAGCCAATAGAGGGTTGGGTGGGTCAGTCGACACCCCCTTACAGGTGACTTTCTTTCCAATATGCCACCGGATCCCCCTCTCAAAATTTTGGCTACAGGCCTTTGAATGAATGAATAAATGAATTCAGGAAACAAATGAATGAATTCATAATTATTGTATACATGTAGCTTGACTAAAAACATCATCAAATGTGTAACATTTCAAATGTATCTTTAATAACCAGTATACTAACCTTGCTACCATAATACACAACACATACTACATTACCCAAAGTTACATGTCAGCCATTATGTAGCTTTTCAAATACAACCCACTTAAGAGAACATTGAACACAGATGGTACTTACTTGCTGCCTTCACTGAGGAGTTTTATTGCGAGACAAATTCGGGTGACCAGGAAAATAAGAATCAGAACAAATAGCACCAGGATTGTTGATGTCGTACAACCTAAATACAAAGAAATCCTAACTAATCATACAGTACTACTACTGGTAATATTGTACTGTGACACAACTTTAAAACAAAAACATCATAAAACATTTTTGTCTTGCCTGCCACAAATGATGGGGAACAAAAACAAAGGAGAAAATAAAGGAATTTTTTTTCAATTCATATGTAAAATTCATAATATACACACACAATTAAAATTGGCCCTGATGATTTCTGGTAACAGTAAAAACTCTTCTAACACAATTCAAATGGGATAAATTTGCAATGGCAAGTTTAAAAAGAAGATGGGTTTAGAAAAAAAAGTAATGAAGTTGTTTGTTTGAAAAAGAAAAGACAGAAGGAATAACGGAAGGGGAGAGAGGAGTCATTACCAAACGCCAGCCACGTCTGTTTGAGAGAAAGGTAGTAATCGAAGTTTAGGGCAAATGCTTGCGATAGCCCTAGCTCAGCTGTGACGTTGGAGCTCTTTAGTTCATAGTATTTGCTGAAGCTGTAATAGGCTCCTGAAACAGAAATACGATAAATTAAAACATTGTATGATATATATATTTTTCATATATTATATCCAGTGTAATCAAAGTATGTGATATTTTTTAGATCACACACTTTCAGAATTTGATAACCTTGCAAATTAGATGTAAATAAATCGAGATCACGGCACTACGTTTAAGCAAATGTACTACAGTGACACTCCATAATTAACATATGCATTCACAGTCATCATTCAAAAACATTTCAATAGCAACCTTACACTGAAAGCTGTTCAGCCATCAGAAAACAAAATACATTAAGCATTAGTTTAGTTTTTGTAAGGATATCCAAAATGGCGTCATTCAAGTTTGACGTCATTTTCATTCAAACAGACACTGCGTCACATATTCTGAAGTCATTTGAATAGCTAGTAATGGTGGACTTGAATTAAAGTTGCATGTTCAGTTCCCAAACATAAAGAGATTATTACCCTTGTGTGTTTCGGTATCATCAATATCACATATTAGGAATAAAAATAATGTTTTATGCTAGAACTAGAGGCTCGCATAATACAATTTTTATTCATATATATATATATCAGGGGTGGAGAAAAATTAAATTGTCAATCCGTCCCATGTAATGTCATCACTAGGCTACCCCGAGGGGGGGGGGGGGGGGGGGGGGGGAAAAAAAGGAATAAACTTTATAAAAAATAAATAATATACATACATGTATAAACTGTAACATTTAAAAGGTGATATTTGCCAAATAGTGTAAAACAAATGATCATCACAGTGGCATTTTGCTGTTTGTATGTTTTATGCTGAATCATAAATGGAAAAACATTCGATCATATCAGCAAAAAAAAAAATCTAATTGTGTACACTTAGCCTAATGGAATAAATAAATAAATAATTAATATGTTATGAATTTTAGCTCCCATTATATGAATATAAAGTACGAGTATTCTATAATAAAGCTGTTCAGCCTTCAGAAAACAAAATATATTAAACATTAGTTTATTTTTATGTAAGGATATCCAAAATGGTGTCATTCAAGTTTCATAATTTCAATTAAATTTATTGTACAAAACACTCACAAGGATCAGGTATGACACCGTCTTGACAGCTTGATCTAGCACGTGTTTAGACTAAATGATTACTAAAGATGTCGATGATTGGATGACCAATCACTTGATAACCGGTGCTCATAACAACAACAAAAAAAGGTTGAAAGCATTTATAATTTTCAAGACCTTTATAATTATTAGATACACTACTTTGAATACTCCACAATAAATACATTTATAGATTATTTCAGTAGATGTTATGTTATTTTAAAGCAGTGTTTATTTCACAAAGGCCTCTTGCAATTTTGCATGAAACCCGACAGGGCTCTGTACACAGGTGTAGGTGTTGATTGCAACGACACTTCCATCGAGACAGGACAATGATTGTAACCTGATTGTAACCAGTTGCAAACTCTGGGTCCTTTGTTTTAATTGGAGTGTAATGCCTTGAAAGCTTTCTCACCAAGAATGTGTGTAATGACTGTTTAATCTCGTGACCGACACAGTGGCTTTGAACAAATGTCTAGCCTAGTGGAGTGGTACATGCAAGTAACCACAGTTTATTAAATTTGGGACCAGTTCAAGTCTTGACAATCAAAATGCACTTCAGTTTATTGATGTAGTCAAATAAACATGAGCAGATGCACCACCAGAAAACATAATATTTACCAATAATAAAAACAGACACATGCTTCGGACTGACAAGAATGACAGAAGTGGGACCGGCGAAACATATGTTTTTAAAAATGAATATAGGTCTCGGACTTAATGACATACTCAACACAATTTAATTATGGTTATATGGTTAAGGACTACATAGTTAATTAGAGAGGAAACCCACTGCCACCGTGCCAAGAGCTACTCTTTCCAATTAGCAGCATGGGATCTTTTATATACACCATACTACACACCAGTTATGGAGCACTGGTTGTACCAAGAAAATGCCCAATGGCACCACTGATGAGGATTGATCCTAGATTGATCATGCATCAAGTCAGCGCGTATAGTGTACAGTTACATGCAGAGTGGTTATCCCAAAATGGACTAAATACCCTTATATGGTTGATAGATGAAGTTACAATTGTTTAAAACATAAAACATTATTTTTCTCAAACTGATATCTCATGGACTTTACAGGTTTAGTAAATAGAGAACTGATATAGATAGAATTTGTGCTAAAATGTCTTTCCTTTTGTAGACTAAAGTTTGTCTTGGGTTCCGATTCCAGTGTTATCTGTATGTACACATTTCACATAAGGAAAATATGTCAGTGCATTTAGTGTAATGTCTGTTTTTACTGAGCACGCACTTCGCGGTCCACAGCGGTCAGGTTTTAAGTCCTTACTGATACAATTAGTACATATTCTAATTTTGTACGTTTGTAAAATAATGTGCATGTGTCTGTACAGCTGTAGTGGAAACAAGTCAAGGTATCAAGCAGGATTAAGAACCTACCAAACGCAAAGAGGGCTATGAAGGCAAACAGAGCCGTCCAAACCATAATTCCAACCAGCCATCGCATCAAGATGATCCACACCAGAGAGATGACCATTGCCATTGCCAGACCACTGAAATAATCAATTAGAACACGAGTCCATTTAGAAATCAAGTCATGTGCACCACTATCAATGGATGAGATTACGAGCATGTCTCCTGAGTGTACGACCCCCATATGGGGAATGTTTACCTAGAATAAACAAGATAAGTACATGTATATGTAGTACTAAACCAAATAACTTCCGGCTGGGTCAAACTTTGAGGTGTACCCAACTTTTGATAGAGAAGTGAACACCACAAGTCCAGAATGTTTCATCCAGAAAGCATTTATTTTCTTTTGTTTTCTCATAAGTATATCAGTGGTTGCAAAACAAGGCATCGCACGTCACATGCGATTTACTACCTTCATTTCTGACGTCTATTTTTACAACAGTTGCTCGGACTCCAGTTCATATTTTCTTGGTTCTTGTCTGAATGTATAGCTCGGCTTCTATGGGTTAATTTCTTCAGGAAAACTTTGAGTTTCCCATGAATACAGCGTCCATTACTGCTCATTGCCTTTGTTTTTAAAATATATTTTGTTTTGATTCGTGAGCACACTAGACCCAGTGGAATTCCGTTGTGAAACGGAATTTACATTTGGAAACGGAATTATGATTTTCCGCGAAGTTAATTATTTTTTTTACTATTTTACTATTGCCACACGCTGTAAAACTGATGATTGACCCATGTGCAGTACTATTGGCAAACGCTAGACTGGATTATGCGCTTCACGGTAAACCAAATGGTCACACTGGGAACCAATCAAATACTTCGCGAACGTTAGCGAAACGTTTGCTGGCTGAACTTGGGGCTGGTTTACTGCTTAGGCTGTTGCGCCTGTTGTTTTTTCGAGGAGTAAGTTTAGCCAGCGGTTTGTCGCTAACGCTTGTCTTGGAAGACAGATTTTTACGCTACACATTAAACCGAATGACCATTTCGGGAACTATAGTCAAAATATGTTTGCAAACGTTTAGCAAAAAATGGCTGGCTGAACGTTGCAATGTTACTTAATTTCCGCTGTGTCATGTGCATACTTCAAGTTGCAGACGACGTTAGACTGTTAAAGAGATGATAAAATAAATGTTTACGTTTTGTGAACCCTAAGCCCCGTTGAATAAAGCAGTGCACTTAATTGTTGGACAATCATGCTTTATGTAGTTATTATAATTGTAGCCTTTGCTCCTGGCCCCGTGCTTATAAAACCTAAAGTCTAGACTTTAATAATGAATGAATGAATGAATGAATGAATGAATGTTTGACTGTAATAAAGTCCAGACTTTAATGTAATGCTATTTGAATGGCGTTGCCATGACGTTAAAGTCTGGACTTTAAGTCTAGACTTTAAGGTTTATAAGCACGGGGCCAACTCCTACTCTGTCAGTTCCAATGCCTACTAGTACTTCGTTTTGCAACCGCTGTATATACAGTAACACCAATGCCATAAAACTCCAGGGACAAGCTTATATTGCCCACCATCTTTTGAATACGAAAAATATTTACAAGATTCCTTCTTTAGTGAGTAAGTCAGCCATCAGTATATATTACATTAAAGGTATTCAGTGTTATGTCTTCTGTTATATATTTTAACAGTGCATGTTATGTATAGTGTTATGCTAGGGACAGGTAACACCAATGAAATTTTACACTAATCTCGAATAAAATCTCTATCAAAGCTGGTTACCAGAGAGAAAAAAATGCTATGACAGGATGATATATTATTAATAAGGTATCGGTAAACACAACATATACTCTTCAAAAAAAGAAACGCAAAAGGGTACAAATGGGTTATAACTCCGATTTTATGTTTCCTACCGGTTCATGCTTTGTGAATATAAGGTCATTGCATGTCCCAAACACATTCCCACGGTTACATTCGATAAAACGCAGCTACTGTACAATAAAGTTCCAAAATGTGAATATTCGCAAAAACGCAGCCACGTGCAAACCATGTCACCACTGCACGTGCGTTGTCTGCACGTGCAACATGAACACCGACAGTATAAAAGTGCAGGGTGTTCGCTTGCCTGGCCTCTGTATCTGGCTGACAGTTGACAATCCAGGACATGCCACGTCTCAGTGATCCGCAGAGAAACAATGCCATCGGCCGACTAGACGCAGGCGAATCCAGAACGGCCGTTGCCAGGGCATTCCATGTGTCCCCAAGCACCATCTCCAGACTGTGGGACCGTTACCAGCAACATGGATCAACACGTGACCTCCCTAGATCCGGTCGACCACGGGTCACTACCCCCGGGCAGGACCGCTACATCCGGGTACGCCATCTTTGGAAACGATTGACTACTGCCACCTCCACAGCTGCAGCAATACCAGGTTTGCGCAGGATATCCGACCAGACCGTACGGAACCGCCTACGTGAGGTAGGAATTCGTGCCAGACGTCCAGTTCGAGGTGTCATCTTAACACCACAACACCGTCGACTCCGACTGCAGTGGTGCCAGATTCATCGACAATGGCCTCAACTGCGATGGAGACAGGTGTGGTTCAGTGACGAGTCCCGATTTCTGCTCCGACGTCATGATGGAAAATGTCGCGTGTATAGGCGTTGTGGTGAACGTTATGCGGCAAACTGCGTGCAGGAAGTGGACAGATTCGGCGGGGGTAGTGTCATGGTGTGGGCAGCCATCTCACACACTGGCAGAACTGACCTGGTCCACGTGCAGGGCAACCTGAATGCACAGGGCTACATTGACCAGATCCTCCGGCCACACATCGTTCCAGTTATGGCCAACGCCAACGCAGTGTTCCAACATGACAACGCCAGGCCTCACACAGCACGTCTCATAACGGCTTTCCTACAGAACAACAACATTAATGTCCTTCCTTGGCCATCGACATCACCGGATTTGAACCCAATTGAGCATCTATGGGACGAGTTGGACCGACGCCTCCGACAGCGACAACCACAGCCCCAGACCCTGCCCGAGCTGGCAGCAGCCTTGCAGGCCGAGTGGGCCACCATCCCCCGGGACGTCATCCGTACTCTGGTTGCTTCAATGAGCAGGCGGTGCCAGGCAGTTGTCAACACACGCGGATGCCACACCCGGTATTGACTCCAGATGACCTTGACCTTGGTGGTGTGTCCTATCACTTACTCACAATGGACTAGAGTGAATTGTGAACAATCCTGCAACATTTGGTAATTATCGGACTCACCATTCAATAATTAAATCAATTCTCCCAATGTTACGACAATGTGGTTTTGCGTTTCTTCTTTTGAAGAGTATATTTAGTTTTCTATATATAAAGAAAAAAGAAATTGTGCAGGGACATAAAAGTGACACTTTCTGTAGAATGACCCATATATGCCTTATGAGGTGTACATTACATGTATATTAGGTTGCACTGTAGAAACAACAGTTTCAGTGAGGTTGTCAGTTTATGTCAGAATACACCAGATCCTGGTTGTCATAAAAACACATAGCTGGACACTATTTGAAAAATGTATGTAGTACTAAACCAAATAACTTCTGGCTGGGTCAAAGTTCGAGGGGACTTTTGATAGAAAAGTGAACACCACAAGTCCTGTGATTGGTTATAAATGTGAATGTGTTGATTGTAAAAAACATTAGTTTCATCTGGGCTAAAATGTATGCAATTTTATTTCATCTAGTACCACTGTGTCAAGTAGGCTTGTGCTTGGAACATGTATGGGGTACCTGTAAAAAAAAAGTACTCAAATGTTTTGCAAAATTAGGGTAGTCATAGATGCTACCCATTATCTCAAAAATGAGCAGCTTGACTCCCAATTTTTTCTGATTCACTTTAAGGGTGAGGGGTTGTAGTATTTATATCTGTGGCATTTATGTCGATTGACATGTTGCAGGTAGGAGTTTTAGCCACATATGTTACTATTGTCGTCTATGGGATTTGATTTGGTAGTATACACTCTATAAACTGAGATAGTTTAAGTGACAGTAAGCATGTAATAAAGCTCTGTTAAGTAGTTCCATACATTTATTTACAATTAATAAGAAATAATAAAAAAGAAATAAAAAGAACTATTCAGTTTTTTTAATTCCTCTATGTATCGACATCATTTTGAGTTGATTTCTGGTCTCCTACTCACCATTTCTAGTGACATCATTAAGGTAATTCCCTAGTTTACTAATATAGGTGCGACAAATCCACATTTTATGGAAAGAAGCTCAGTTCTGATTTTAAACATAAAAATGCATGCTATCTAAAGTAAAATGTATAGCACAATATCACCAACATTGTTGTTCTAACTCAGCATCACTAATCTGAACCTTGTGCATTCCTTTAAATGTTCATTAGTTTGGAAGGAAGGAAAATGGTTTATTTAATGATGCACTCAACACATTTTATTTATGGTGATATGGTGTCGGACATATGGTTAAGGACCACATAGATAATGAGAGAGGAAACCCACCGTCGCCATTTCATGGGCTATTCTTTTTGATTAGCAGCAAGGGATCTTTTATATTAGCCATCCCATAGACAGGATAGCACATACCATGGCCTTTGATGTATCAATCGTGATGCACTGGCTGGAGCGAGAAATTTATTAGTTTGGATGTTGAAAATGCATCCTGTGATGTCAGGGATTTAGTTGGTTTTGTTTAATGATACCACTAGAGCACACTGATTTATTAATCATCGGCTATTGGATGTCAAACATTTCGTAATTTTAACAGTCTTAGATAGGAAACCTGCTACATTTTTCCAGTAGTAGCAAGGGATCTTTTATATGCACCATCCCACAGACAGGATAGCACATACCACAGCCTTTGATATACTAGTCGTGCTGCACTGACCCATTGACCGAATATCAAGCGAACACTTTACCACTGGGCTACGTCCCGCCCTTGTCAGGGATTTATCCAGATGTTCTGTGGGTCCTAACACGGGCTCATTTCCAGAAGAAACTGGAACTGAAAATTCCCAATTTTTATGCTGAAAAATCCCACTATATATATATTTAATTATGTTTGTTGTAATAAATTAATTTAGCAATGGTGGAATTGCATCATTCAATAGTTTGAAAAAATATCCCATGTATGATTTACTCACACTAATTTGCCTAATCCCATCAGACCTAGGCATAGCTGCCAACATTTAAAAACGGGAATTGTGACCCGTCGTATAAACCCTTTTGCTGTGTAAAATATCCAGATATTTGTTTAGGAATTGTTTTATCGCTGGCCTCAACGATGTCCTGATGTTTTTTCGTTTTGATGTGCCTTTGGCAATCATGTTTCCCGACATAGACAACAGAAAAACCAACACGAAATAAAGTGCAAAATGCACTAGTATTACTAACAGAACTGGCCTTCAAAACAGGCCACTCATTGCTGTAGTCCTGTTTATACTTCTGTACTACTTTTGGCTTTTTCTGAGCTTTGCACAGTTCATATGGCTCTGATCGTTCGCGTTTTCTCGACATCTTTACAAAATGGCGTCGTTTCACAAGCTACGTCTATCCCGAAGTGTGTTGCGCGCGCAAAAAAACTTCCGTGCGCATTTGCGGCTAGTTGGGCGAGTCTAATTTATGTGATTCGTAGGGGTGGTAGGTTATTACAAAAAACAAAACAAAAACGCAGATTTGCCGTAATCTTTCAGATTACGGGCGTAATGGCGTAATAAGAGATGGAAAATCGTAATGATTCCGCATAAATCGTAATGGTTGGCAGCCCTGCCTAGGACCCTGGTGTAAAATACTAGATAAATCCATGGATGTCAAATGCCAATAATTAAACTCACATGAGAACCAAGTGCCAGGAAGCAACCACATCTTTGAATATGAGTTCTCCGTACTCTTTCACTTTGTATAGTTCAGCAAGGTGCCTAAATAAAGAATAGTCGAGTTCAGTACAAACAACATAAAACAATGTTTAACCAAATATAAAAAGGAAAGGAAGGCATGAAAGAGAGAAAGAAATATTTTATTTAACGACGCACTCAACACATTTTATTTACGGTTATATGGCATCAGACATATGGTTAAGGACCACACAGATATTGAGAGAGGAAACCCGCTGTCACCACTTCATGGGCTACTCTATTCGATTAGCAGCAAGGGATCTTTTATATGCATCATCCCACAGACAGGGTAGCACATACCACGGCCTTTGATATACCAGTCGTGGTGCACTGGCTGGAATGAGAAATAGCCCAATGGGTCCACGATGGGGATCGATCCTAGACCGACTGTGCATCGAGCGAGCGCTTTACCACTGGGCTACGTCCCTCCCCATCTCTCTAATGACACCTCAGTATATTGTCAGTAACTAAATGCCCCTCATGGAAATTGTATTACACAGTCTAGAATTTCAAGGTACATTGTCTTTTACTGGATAATGAATGGTATTAATCACTAAAACGAATTATATTTCTGATTAAAGCTGAAATATACTGATTGAAATATTAATGTCTTATATGATGTCTTAGTTATATGATATTTATTTTTGGAAGTACTATCATTTACACGTTAGTTTTTGTCATGCACTCCCAGACTTAAAATGCTCAAAACTTATTTGGAGTTAAGTAAATACTAATCTTCAAGATAACAATTGTATGATTAATTAGGATGGGTTTTTTAAAAAACATATGAAAAAATGCAGTATAATACAAATTCTGGCACACACCAAATATAGTAACATAAATGAAAACGAAGCTTACACTGTGGCATTCTCTAGCAGTTTTCCTGTAATTGTTTCGTTCAATTGATTTTTTATCTCCGTCCCGTTACTAGTCACTATTGCACTGCCTAAATCTGCAAGCTTGCCAAACACAGCAGGAATACAGCGGCTCACAACTGAAATGACAAAATGACACACACGTCACACCACACCACTTTTAAAAAATATTTTTATTTTAATACAGTTTCAACAATGTTTACTAATTTAGAGCACAACTCTGAATCAAGGTACTATTTCTTTTATTAATGTGTTTTCTTACACACCAATTTCTAGTGTAATCATTTTATAGGCACACTGTAGACCTAGCTAGACAGTAATGCACCATTTCATTGGTCTTGTTGCTAAGGCAGTAGACAGTTGTTACTTATATCGTTTAAGGTAGTATGCGATCTCACACCATTCAGATTCATAATATACTGTAAATCATAAACTATTAGTGATTTTAAAAGAAATTTTAAACGTCTTTCCAACTAAATCACTTATGGTATTTGTGCTTGCAGTTATTTTACATGTTAAAGATAGCAATGTGTTTGAATAGTGTTAATTTCAATTAATGGTTTGGCTTTGGCATCTAGGTACTGTATCACCATGGAACAGCCAACTGGATATCTTTAAATCAATACCCAATGTAATAATATTATGTGGGGTATTATGATGTCATACAAATCTCTTAGTTTTTGTGAGGGCTGAGATTTACGTACAATTAAACATGGCATAGACTCTAGGATAAGACTCAATTCACTGAAGTTCATATATTTATTACTCAGCAGATCACCATGATTTCTAAATCTTACTAGATGCAGATTCCACATAGTAAGATGCACAATCTTCACTCTCAACCAGCTTGTCAATTGTTCTTGTGTCCTGAAAAATACAGTACAGCAGATGTTATATCTATATAAGAATTATCCTTCTTTTCAAGTCCTGAAACACAGTATTGCAGATGGTATGTATAATATAACATGCAAGGCCTTTTGAACAGTTTCTGAACTTTCTACTCTTCTGATCTGCACTGCCAATTGTCATCTTTGTACTTACCCATTAGTGATTAATGCAAATTCTTTTTGCACTCATGTTCAATTGACTACCTTGCACACATCATGCTAAATACTGTTAAAGATGAATGCACTTAATAGGGGTGGGGTGTGTGTTTGTGTGTGTGTGTGTGGGGGGGGGGGGGGGGGGGCTATACACATGTTAGTTAAGATGAGGGAAAGACCAGTTTAAGGCCATCTGACCCCATCCAAACTTTACTTGAGTTCTAGCTAATATCTATATAAGAATTCTTTTATTGTGTCCTGAAAAATACAGTACTGCAGATGCTATATCTATATAAGAATTATCTTTGTTCGTGTCCTGAAAAATACAGTACTGCAGATGCTATATCTATATAAAATGTATCTTTGTTCATGTCCTGAAAAATATAATATAGCAGATATTATACAGTATTATCTCGATGAATCAAATGCCCTTTGGTCGAACATAACGACTGCTTGAAACAAGAAAAAAGTCCCGATTTCCCCCTCTACTAAAACCCTTTTATTAGGTGCTAGTAGGTCAAATTATCTCTGGGGCCGAATATTAGCCTTCTCTCAGACCAATTTGCTGGTCCAGTGTGTAAAATCAACCATATTTAGCTCGAAAGTCTAGGTCTCTTTGAAGAAATATGTATCAGCATTTCACATAGTCCAGTAGGTCAGTTGGTTGAGTGCTCGCTTGAGGTGCTTGTGTTGCAGGATCGAACCACCTCAGAGGATCCATTCAACTGATTGGGTGTTTTTTTCCCGTTCCAACCTGTGCACAACAACTGGTCAAAAGCTGTAGTATGTGCTTTCCTGTCTGTGGGAAAGTGCATATAAAAGATCCCTTACTGCATTAGGAAAAATGTAGCGGGTTTCCTCTGATGATTACGAGTCAGAATTAACAAATGTTTGACATCCAATAGCCGATGATTAATTAATGATTTTAATCAATGTGCGCTAGTGGTGTTTTTAAACAAAACAAACTTTCACATAGTCTGAATCGAAGAAAATAGGTTAAAATAAATTGAGAATAAAAATCTTTCAGTGGAACAAAGTAATCACAGATGAACGTGTTACCGTGAATGTTTAGCATCAGTCAGTAATTATCTTTCAAGTACACACTTGTTATGCAGTAACTGTTAGATGAGTGAACTTTGCTTGTTATACCAATCAAACGGTTAACCTCAACTACACATACTTTTACTAATAAGCCCTGCTCATCATGCATGGGCATCGGCACCTTTTCATAGTTGGGGTACAGGATAGATCAATGAAATGTAGTGATTGCAACAATCACATTTAAAAGTAAATCTCATCACCCAAGCATGCATTCTATAAAATTAAAATCACAATCATAGTTAATATTTATCAACAAAGTTATGACTGAAGATATTCCATATTTTATAATTATATTCTTTATTAATAAATTTATATCAATACAGATTACCAATGTGTTTGCCATTTGTTATTTTATGGTGATAGATAAGTGGGCATTTTTTTTATTGTGGTAAATATATATCTCATTCCATATTCAGTGGTGAGTTTGTTATACCTGTTTCAATCGGAACATCTTGCCCATGATGCTTTTAACCTTCTGACTACTGCAGGCGAGATATCTCGTCCGACGCCATGCCAGTTGACATACTGTACACTGTATACAGTGCATTTCCCAATTCATAGTTCCCGCTGTTTTGCACATGACACTCAGCAGAAATGATTTAGTAACAGGAACTAGAAGACAAGTTAGCTTCCTGTTTATTTACATTTTGTTTTTTCAATGGATTATACCTTGGAAATTTTGAGTTGAAAAAGTGGTTTTCGGCAAATATCTTCGCTTGATAACAATGGCAGCATGTTTCGGGTTTTTTCAGGGATCGATAGCGGATTGTGACAGCTAATTTGATAATAAATTTGATCGTTTAACCAACAATGAAAATCACCAAATATTGGGATATGAAGCGTAGTTGGGTTTTAAAAAAAAATCTGGTCAGAAAACCACTGTTATTGGAAATAATGGACATAAATACTGGACAGATGGCCACAAATGCCCGTAATTAAATGTGACTTTTTAGATTTTTTGCCTAATTTTAATCAACATCAACTGATCTAAAATATCATAAAAATTAGGTAAAAACCCACGAAAATAATACTTGCCGATTCAAATATGAACTTTATTTTATGTATTTATAAAACATTTAAGTGAATATATGTGAGTAAAAATTATAAACTTGTACCCACTAAATGTGGTTTTTGTCAAAAATTAATCCAGTAGTCTAAAGATTAAGGAAATATGCATGATTTTCCTCACTGATCCTCGTTACGGAAGCACTAAACAGGGCCAAATGCGTAGTTTGAACTAACCTATGGGTCAAACAACATTTCATACACCAACATTACACTTAGTTTAGTAATGTTTTCCTGCTATTCAGTTTCAATTTGTACATGGGGAGAACTTTTACAAAAATAGTTTTGCTTCATTTTATTATGTTTTTTTTGTGCTTTAAAAAAATATTAGTTTCTATTTTGGTTACTTTGGTTGGCAAATACATGTAAAAGAGTAATTAATTAAAACAGGAAGTTTGTTTTGTTTAATGACACTACTATAACACATTGATTAATCATCAGCTATTGCATGTTAAAAATTTGTTAATTTTGACTCGTAGTCATCAGATGAAACCCGCTACATTTTTCATAATGCAGCAAGGGATCTTTTATATGCACTTTCCCACAGACAGGAAAGCACATACTATGGCATCTGACCAGTTGTGGTGCACTGGTTGGAACGAGATAAAACCCAATAATTACTTCATATATTGCATACTGTTCAGAAGGCACTGTATTTTGTTATTGAGACATTATTAATCTATAAGCCATAGTCTATAGGTGTCCACCTTCATAACAGTATACTCACGTTCAATGGGTTTATGTTATATTTGCATATTAACTTGGCTCGTTCTGTCTCATCAACATCTCCTTTAATTTTTTCCTTCAAATATGATTCCCAGTAGACGTAATTGGTGTCTGGACACTTGGATACACACACCTAATAGTAAAAAAATATACCTGTAATATTCTTTAAAAATTACCCTGAAAACATGGGAATAGATTATAATAAATGTAAACGAAATAAACATAGAACAAGCATTCTGAGAGTACTGTTAATACATGTCCACTACTTGGCCCCAAAAACTTTTCATAACTCCCATGTTCAAGGCCAATAACTCTGTTAAAAATGGGTAAATTGCCATGAAAGTAAAATCTATAACAGTAAATATATACACCAAATTTAATTGTGGAACAAAAATCGGGGGGGGGGGGGGGGGGGGCCATAACTCTGTGAAAAATGGGTAAATAGTTTTAGCATTAGAAGAGGCCCCACCAGTACTTTAAAGGAAACATGTCACGTAAACCATATTTGGCACCAACCATGTACAATTAATTATAAATTGAATCACCTAAAAAAATTTTTTATAAAAAATTAATTACTTAAAATATCTCCAAAAAAGAACCCCAGATACGAGCTCTTAGCAGAAATTGCCGATCTTTAATGAGCAGGGCAATCACGAGGTCCGTGACGTCAGAGACGCGTCGCTTGATCTGAAGCCTTACACTTAAAAGCATTAGTCCGTACCACTCATAAAGAATCTAAGACTTGCACAGCTTACCAAAACAAAGAGTGTTCGTTCGCAAAACGTTTTGCCGTATCAGTATGAGCTGTTAGTAAATGAAGAAAGACACACATTTACTTACAACAGTGATACTGAAGAAAAAACGGATAGCGAGTCGGAGGGTGGAGAAACTGATGGTGCCAGACCAGACCGGTCGACCAATTTACAGCCCGGAGCCTGAAAGTAACCCGGAGACAAAACCAAAACTCGGATGCTAATGCCGAGGTGTATACTGTTCATATTTAGCATAAAGATACACCTCGATATGATGTATTTAAATATGTAAAAAATATAAATGTAGGACAAACATTTTTTTTTTTTTTTTTTTTTTTTTAGAAAATATCGCATTTTTTTATGTTCTGGCTGTACATAATGAAATCTGTATGCACAGTGTAAACAAACGCTCTAATTTACGACAAGGCGCTTCACTTTCATTAACCTAACTTGTAAAACAACATAAATGACTTGAGAGTATAATCAACTTTTAAACTAAATATATTTCTATTTGCATCAATAGAACGAAATGGGGTTATAGTATTTTTCTCTCATAAAAAAAGTAGCATATTATTAGGCCTATTGGTAGGGTGTGTTAGAGTAAAAACGACCACTCACGATACCCAAGTGATAATTTTCTTTTCTTTGGTACTACGTAATTGGTCAGTTTTGTAATTTTAGATGGGAAAGTCTACTTAATCAAGGGTTTTACAGCATTATTTACAGTAATGAAGCAGGGCGGCTGATAATGTCCATTAACATTGTACTATAGTCGCGACAGGTTATGCCACAATACCCTGTGATCTTAAAAAAACTGGCATGTATTTTGTACGTATGTCTAGACCGTGGTAATCACTTACCTGGTCGATACCCTGCAATATACACCTGCCAATCAAGAATCACATGTGCAGGCCACGGAAAGAAAGGACCAATTAACTAAAACAACACTCCGATTCTCAAGTCAGCCCGTGGATGAAACATAATAGTTATTTCGACACCGACAGTAGTGGTTTATTTTGTATTGAACTTCGTGTTGCTTTGGGGCTTCGGGCGATGAGGAACGTTTTTGTGACGTATTCCGCCCGAAGATTAAAAACATTATTTAAAAGTATTATTGTTGTCTACACGTTTTAAAAAAAACATATTTAAATACATCGTACTGAGATGTATCCTCATGCCAAATCCCATGTTTGTATATGCCATATTTAATTACTTATTGGCGTTTCCTTCTTCGGACGGTGAATACAGATTTTGTTATGTAGGCCTACAGCCCTAACATGAAAAATGTTTTTTTTTCCAAAAAAATAAATAAATAAAAAATTATACATTTTTGTTTTAACATATATAAATACATCATGCTGAGGTGTATCTTTGTGCCAAATATGTACAATGTACACCTCGGCATTCGCAACCGAGTACTGTTTTTGTCTCCGGGCTGTAAATAGGCTGACACCAAAGTACTATGCGGTGTTGGTGTCCAATCTTTTCTTTTGCGATAAAATACACGCGTCTTTCTTCGGATACAATCCTTTGGAAAACCATAAAAAGACAATCCCGATCATTTAAACTGTTTATTTTTACACCCAAAGGCCGCGCAGTATGGCACTGTTGGACTGAAAAGATCGTAAGCCCCTTACTCCATATATAAACAGTTAACAACAATGGAAGAGTACAGCGGCTCTGACGTCACTTCCCTTTTTTTCCGAACGCTCACGAAGAAATATGCATAAATCGTACTTTGATACTGATTAGCGTAATTTCTTCATTTTAAGTTAACTACACGTATTTTATTGTTATAAAGTTATTTGTATATTATTTTTATATCATTTTTCTTTTAAAATGAGCTATAATATGGTCTCGTGTCATGTTTCCTTTAAAAGTTCCGACCAGTACTGTTAGCGCTGACCACCTCCTAATAATAAAATTGTGGATTTCACTCTTTTTATATCTGACAAAACCCAGCTAATAATAATACAAAGTATCATAGAGAATCAATGTTTCTGTATCTTCTAGAGACATCACTAACGTACGAACCTGAGGGGTGGGGCAACCCGTCACAGCCACTGCCAGTCCCCTCTTGGCACACTCTAACAGGTCAAAAAAGAATAAATATGGCTTGTCCCTGAAATTGAAATATCATCTTAACTATAAATCTAGAATGTGATCTGCATGTAGATTTCCTTAATGTAAAAGAAACAGGATAAACATTTCGTTAACTTTAATATCACATTAAATAAATCATAATCCTGTATGTACATGCATTGTAAGTGGATGGATGAATGGATGGATGGATGGATGGATGGATGGATGGATGGATGGATGGACGGACGGATGGATAGAAGAGAAAACTATTTGAAGATTCATTCTATTATTCTACAGATTACCATCCACTACACTAACAAACCTCAAGTGACCACATTATTAAATGCAATATTCATACTGTCCCATTTCATCCAATTTAATCTAATCTGACATATTAACAGCAGCCATATTTTGTTGTCCCAAATGGTGCCTGTTTTTAATACAGGTCTCTATATGATTCTGAATCAACATTTGCTTGTTGTTGCATCTTAATCTGATGTGATGAAGCTCAATTAATTAAAATGATATTTAATTAGTGAAAGAGACATACTTCAGATTATCAAGGCCGCAAATGTCCCCATTCGAATCAGTAGGGTAGATCAAACGGTAAGGATTTCCACGTGCATATGCTACAATGAGAACAAAAATAATAATATAGTTAGAACAAAATATTTATCACATTTCCAAATTCATCAAAATTTAATGTACAACAAAACCACTCAAACTGGACACAGAACCTCTTTAAACTGGACTTTTTACTTGATCCATGGGTGTCCAGTTTAGAGGGATTTTATTGTATAATGATTTTAAGTAAGATATTTTAAATTTTTTAACTCAGGGGATTTAAATATTATAGTACTTACCCAACAATAACAACAAGGCCAGGCATAGATTTAGGAAGAAAGAAAGAAAGAAATGTTTTATTTAACGACGCACTCAACACATTTTATTTACGGTTATATGGCGTCAGACATATGGTTAAGGACCACACAGATTTTGAGAGGAAACCCGCTGTCGCCACTACATGGGCTACTCTTCTGATTGGCAGCAAGGGATCTTTTATTTGTGCTTCCCACAGGCAGGATAGCACAAACCATGGCCTTTGTTGAACCAGTTATGGATCACTGGTCGGTGCAAGTGGTTTACACCTACCCATTGAGCCTTGCAGAGCACTCACTCAGGGTTTGGAGTCGGTATCTGGATTAAAAATCCCATGCCTCGACTGGGATCCGAACCCAGTACCTACCAGCCTGTAGACCGATGGCCTGCCACGACGCCACCGAGGCCAGTAGATTTAGGAAGGGGCCCAAAGGAACAAAGGGCCCCTCTAGTTCTGGTTAAGTAATTACATTTTACTTTGTATACTTCGAATAAGAAAAAGTAAAGTTTGTTTTATTTAATGACGCCACTAGAGCACATTGATTTTTTATCTTATCATCGGCTATTGGGCGTCAAACATATGGTCATTCTGACCCTGTTTTTTAGAGGAAACCCGCTGTTGCCACATAGGCTACTCTTTTATGACAGGCAGCAAGGGATCTTTTAATTACGCTTCTCACAGGCAGGATAGCACAAACTATGGCCTTTGTTGAACCAGTTATGGATCACTGGTCAGTGCAAGTGGCTTACACCTACCCATTGAGCCTTGCAGAGCACTCACTCAGGGTTTGGAGTCGGTATCTGGATTAAAAATCCCATGCCTCGACTGGGATCCGAACCCAGTACCTACCAGCCTGTAGACCGATGGCCTAACCACGATGCCGGTACTTCGAATAAGAATGCTGTTATCAACACTACCAATGTTATAGGCCCTTCTATTATAAAAATATTAAAATTATAGATCCATGCCTCAAAATAATTACTGTTACACAGACGATGTGATAAACTGAACTGACATATTTTACATCAAGAAAATCATGATTCCTAGAGTAAACAAAAGTCTGAATTTCTTTTAAATAAGTACTCACCTAATACTGAGATGATGACCATTCCTGTGACGAAGACGAGGAACAATATACAGCAGATGATGTCTGTACAGGACCTGGAACAGAATTTTAAAATTACAGTATACAACAGATGATGTCTGCACATGACCTGGAACAGAATTTTAAAATTACAGTATACAACAGATGATGTTTGTACATGACCTGGAACATAATTTTTAAATTACAGCATACAACAGATGATGTCTGTACATGACCTGGAACAGAATTTCTAAATTATAGTATACAACAGATGATGTCTGTACAGGATCTGGAACAGAATTTTTTAAGTACAGTATACAGTATCTTTGGTAAGAACTTGTTAGTATCTATTTCATAACGTTCAGTAATATTTTGATTTCACATTTGTTTAAATAGTTTACAACAGATAATTGGAAAGTTGTGTGAAAACAATTAATTTTAAGGATCGTATTATGAACTGATCATTCTCAACCTGCAGTAGGAATACATGTATTATTAAAGTTTATTACCCCAGCAGGTACTCATAATGGGGAAAATAAAAATCATAATATCTCACTGCATTGGTCTAACAAACAATACTATTGGATGATGTGACACTTACAAACCAATGACCTTGTCGGTGCTAAATATGACATCATCACGATTTGGCAAAAAACACACAATGACATCATGTAGTTTAAAGAGTTTGCATTTACAGCTGTCTGTTTTTGGTGTTAAATTTATGACAAAATCTCATTTTAATGCAATTCATTATAGATGTTGTACCAAAGTAAAAAGAACTTTTGCTTTTGAAAATTATCTATGAACGTGATTAAATAAAGTTATAGCAATACTCAGAACAGTGCGTAAAATGGTTGACACCGTTTCTATGCATGTACGTGCATATGTGTAAAAAAAATAATGGATTTCAGAGATAAAATAGCTCAGGTAATAAATAGAATAACAAACTCGGTACCAGTTATTATCAAATAATTTTCATTTGTTACCTGTTGAAGCTCGTGACAACTGAAAATTATTTCACTCAGGACATAAATTTGATAACTGGATAACTGGAAACTTGTTTATTATCCTCTATATACACAACAAAATTAATCAAGGGCCAGTAGACTTTTGGTAATACGTTGCCAGTGTCATAGTATGTTAGAAAGTTTTGATCACAGATAACTTCTAGACGTTGTTTCAGTGTAATCTGAACCATATATGATACAAAATCTTGCACACACTGGGGTTTTCATGCATATTTATAACAACTTCCAACATGTGCATTCGACTAGGATTTATTAAATGTTGGTTCATTTTGTTCTTTCCAAATTGTTGACAAAACAAAAGTATTTATATAATGCTTTATTTTTCAAAACAACTTTATTGTTTTTACCAAGATGTATTAAATGTAACTAAATAAATCCAATATTATACAAACATTCTGAAAGTATTGCTAAATCGGTACATGTCTGTACCGGGCCCAACAATTTTTTTTTTTTATCTCCTAAGTTCAAGGGCCATAACTCTGTCACAATGGGTAAATCACTTACTAATGGACACACAGTGGATACACAATACATACACTTTATATTATAAAGAAAAAAGTAGCTATAAATAGCAAATGCCAGGTAAACAAAATGAGTTCTTAACGTCACCTCAGGACTTTGGTCCCATCAACGATTACTCAGCAAGGGCGTAAGCCTGGGGATTCAGGAGGATTGGAAGTATGTGGGTTTGTCCGACAACCCCTACAAACTTGGTTTGTGTCAGTACATGATAAAACTATATACAAAATTCCATCTCAATATCATCAGGAATTGCAAAACCAATGGTCTGGAAATCAAATTTTCAAATCTCCTAAGGGCCATAACTCCGTGAAAAATATATGTCAAATTACCAAATGATTGACATCCAATAGCCAATGATTAATAAATCAATGTGCTCTAGTGGTGTCCTTAAACAAAACAAACAAACAAACTGTAAAAAATGGGTAAAAGGCCATAAATTTGATCAGTAATAGAACATGATAAAGCTATACAAAACATTTCAACTCAGTATCTTGAGGCATTACAAAAACAAGAAGTATGGAAATTCTTTTTTGTATCTCCTAAGTTCAAGGGCCATAACTCTGTGAAAAATGGGTAAATTGCCATGAAAGTTAAACTTGATCTGTAACAGTATATGATAAAGTTATACACAAAATTTCAGCTCATTGGGATTGGGGCGCATTGTCTCTGAAATATTACTCGTTCCAACCAGTGCACCACAACTGGTCAATGGCTGTGGTACGTGTTTTCCTGTCTGTGGGAGATCCCTTGCTGCTAATGGAAAAATGTAGAGTGTTTCCTCTGATGACTACAAGTCAGAATTACCACATTTGACATTCAATAGCCGATGATTAATTAATTAATGTGCACTAGTGGTGTAGTTAAACAAAACAAACTTCTGAAATATTATTGTCATCCCTGAATATGCTAGTGTGAACCCATATAATTATGTCTCCCGTAAAAATTTAATCGCCTCCGCACCTAATTGACACCAGCAGGCTAGTCCTACTGTAATGGCTTCCAACTCAGAATTTAGACCCTTTAATAAATGGGATCATAATGTATAATTTATACATGAGAAATGTGGGATTGGCAAATTCCACTGGGATAGGCAAATATCACTGTATAAGCCTGAGCGAAGTCAAGTGTTAAAACCGCGGATACTTGTGCAAGTACTTCATGTGATATGGAGTGCTGCCATAATTGTTTAAAGAGGTTTTCTGTAGCCCAATCTTAGCACCACTACCGCATGGTGCTGATTTTCACTGGACATATAAGCCGCCACTAAAAACAACTACTTGCCGACTACTGGTAAACACCACCTAGACCTGAAACACACACTTAATTTTACTGACCTATTTAATTAATACTAATCATTTTAAAATAAAGTTTTGTTTAACAACACCACTAGAGCACATTGATTAATTAATCATCAGCTATTTGATGTCAAACATTTGGTAATTCTAACTCGTAGTCATCAGAGGAAACCTGCTACATGTTTTCTAATGCAGCAAAGAGTCTTTTATATGCACTTTCCCATCCCACAGACAGGAAAGCACATACCACAGCCTTTGTCCAGTTGTGGTGCACTGGTTAGAACGAAAAACACACAATCAGTTGAATTAATCCTAAACGCCACCAAGACCTGACACACAAACTTAGTTTTAATTAATACTAACCATTTTAAATTGAAGTTTGTTTTGTTTAATGACACTACTGGAGCACACTGATCTATTAATCATTGGCTATTGGATGTTTTAGACATATAGTCTTACAGAGAAAACCTGATAACTTTCCATTAGCAGCAAGGGATCTTTTATATGCACCATCCCAGGATAGCACATACCAAATGCCTTTGATATACTAGTTGTGGTGCACTGGCTGGAAGGAAGGAAATGTTTTATTTAACAACGCACTCAACACATTTTATTTATGGTTATATGGCGTCGGACATATGGTTAAGGACCACACAGATATTGAGAGAGGAAACCCACTGTCGCCACTTCATGGGCTACTCTTTTCGATTAGCAGCAAGGGATCTTTTATATGCGCCATCCCACAGACAGGATAGTACATACCACGGCCTTTGTTACACCAGTTGTGGAGCACCGGCTGGAACAAGAAATAGCCCAATGGGTCCACCGACGGGAATTGATCCTAGACTGACTGCGCATCAAGCGAATGCTTTACCACTGGGCTACGTCCCGCCCCTAGACTGGCTGGAAGTCACAAGCATAATTATTACAGTTGTAATATTGAGACCCTACGGTTTGACTTGATCGGAAGGACCATACTTTGAAACTGACAACAATAAAAATGTTACTACCTGTATATAAACATGTTTATTGTAATGTCAAATGAAAATAAAATCCACTGGAACACTGTTAATATAATAAACACCATTCCAAACACACTATCCAGAGACTTGACATGCATGCCTGAAACCGTAGTGGTACATCAATATCATCAGGTCAAATCTCAATAAGAAATGTTATGAGTTAAACTTTGTTTTGTTTGTTTAACCACAACACTAAAGCACATAAATTAAGTACAAACATGCCTACTTCTTTGTTGTTTTTTATTTATTTTAAGCAGTACATTATGAAATAAAATGTTAAAAACTGTTTTATACCCTGTACCTTTCTTGTGCACAGAATGACATTTATTCCAGAGTACATGTAGTAATGTAAGGCAGTTTTGGGTTAACAGGTATTATTATTAAAACACTGCATATATCTTGCCTGACTTCAAAATAGTCATGATAATATACCATGTACCAATACTATTATATCCCATTCCCAGGTACCATGTACTAATACTATTATATCCCATTCCCAGGTAGGCTATATGATAGTCCAATTAGGCCTAAAAGAATAAAATGGGTTTCTGAGCACCAAACTCAACCTAGAAAAAAGGGTAAACCTTAATTGTTTTATTTATTAGCATGAATGTAGTTAAAAAAAAAACCAGCAGACCAAAAGTCCATCTAATCCTCTTACAAAATGGTTTTGTAAATAATTTCAGTTTCGTTAGACATAAAAAGAAAGGTAAAAGTGTTTTAGAAATTTAAAAAACCCCCAAACAAACCATACTATTTTTGAGTGCAATTTAAAAAACAATCAGCTCAAAAATAATAACTTGCAATAAATTCTACAGTATGGTCCCTGAAACACAATTTTTTTTTAAGGCCTTAGAACATATTTACAATATCGCTTTCAGTGTACTTAGGATCAGATATGTATCTGTGAAACTTGGTTTGAGGTTCTGAAGTATGCATGTTGTTTTTCCAGTCTCCGATGACTCATAGACAATGTTGTTGCCACTTCCCCCCCCCCCCCCCCCCCCATATACCCTGGTTGTTCCAGTGAGCCCAAATACAAATAATCAAGTTACTGTCACCTCTATAAAGACTGTGTGTTTTGTACAAGCTCTCTGACAATATTAAACACCCAAGAAATCACTGTAGCTTCCTCCAAAAGCCTGCTGCTGAAGGGTACTGGTACATAATTTTCCATATCTGTTGTCCTTGTACCTGGGCAAAATGCAGTGTAATTGTGATATGGCACTGGGGTATTACTACTCTACTAAAACGTAAAAGGCTGTGCCTAGCATTCATTGAATATGGTTGGTACTATACATGTATGACCCATTGTTTGGTGTCAAGAAAATGCTAGTAAGCAAGCCGCCCAAACTACGGTAGTCAACACTAGTGTTTTCCCTAGAATTTGTCAAGGTATTGTCGACTAAACACTTTTGTGTCATTTTCAACATTTTCCCATTAATTTTTTTTAATTGCAATTAAAATAAATGTAATTAATGTGCTTGCTTTAACAAACAACAGGGACTGGGACGTAGCCCAGTGGTACAGTGCTCGCTCGATGCGCGGTCGGTGTGAGATTGATCCCCGTCGGTGGGCCCATTGGGCTATTTCTCGTTCCAGCCAGTGCACCACGACTGGTATATCAAAGGCTGTGGTATGTGCTACCCTGTCTGTGGGATGGTGCATATAAAAGATCCCTTGCTGCTAATCGGAAAGAGTAGCCCATGAAGTGGCGACAGCGGGTTTCCTTTCTCAATATCTGTGCGGTCCTTAACCATATGTTTGACGCCATATAACCATAAATAAAATGTGTTGAGTGTGTCGTTAAATAAAACATTACTTTTTCTTTTTTTTAAATAAACAACAGGCATATTTTATTCATTAATAACACTCATTTTCTGAGTGTTTTATAATGGCAATTTTAGAATTAATTTTCGAAAAGGGATTGTTTAATCTCAGGGCAGCATGGCGCTGATTAAGGCAAGATGCCGCACCATCTAAAAGAAGCCTCGGGAAAACACTAAACCCATATATGGGCCTAGGCCAGAGTACTCTTCCTTAACCTGTATGTGCCCACAGGACCAGAATGTGTGCAGTTCTAAAAGATGCTGATACAGCATAATACACATTACGTTCACTTGATAGTCTACAGAACGAATTTCTTAACGCCCCAGTAATACACTGCTGATAACTTTATTGGATGTTAGTAACTTGCTTGTAACAGCTGTCTGTGAATACAAATAAATAAATTTAACTGAATTATGACATTGATATACTTGTGCAGGACAAACCTGTTAGTTTTATGACTACCAGGGTCGTACCTAGACTAAACTACCTGTTGTGTGTGTATAACTAGGACTGGGGAAGGGGGCACTTTATTTTTTTTTAAATCATGCCACAGTACTTATACCAGTATGGCCTTCTTCAGGCTACTACCTACTAGGTAGATAAACATAGTACTTCTAAAATTAAACACACTACTATTCTTTTTATTTTGGGGGAGGGCACAAGTGCGTCCCCACCTGCCACTGGTTAAGGCCCTAGTTATACAACATACTTTCGCAACAGGTTTGAACCAGATGTTGAAGATATAAATTACCACTGACTTTACAGTTCTGAGAAAAGATTTACAATAACTGTACCTCAACAACCTTTGACATTAACTCTGGGGGAAACAACAACAAGGAAAGTACAAAGGTGTACTTCTAACTTACTTAACCGTCAGTCGGCCAGGCAAACTGTAAACCAGTAATAGGTGAAATTATTTTTTTGTCTCACAAATAAATAAAAATGGAATAGCAATATCTGTTAATGACATTCGAAGATATTGGTGTCAAACATCTGGCGATAGTTTCCCCAAGTACAGATTTATGGGGCATAGGTTGACTACTGTACATGCCTACTTCTTTGTTGTTTTTTTATTTATTTTAAGCAGTACATTACATTTTCTCACCATAATAAAAATATGAAGACTTAAACACATTATGAAATAAAATTTAAAAAACTGGTTTATACCCTGTACCTTTCTTGTGCACAGTATTATACATATAATTTTTTTTTTTTTTTTTTTTTAAATGTCTGAATGACATTTATTCCAGAGTACATGTAGTAATGTCAGGCAGTTTTGGGTTAACAGGTATTATTATTAAAACACTGCATATATTATCTTGCCTGACCCCAATAATTTAAAATTTAAGACACGTATTAGCAACATAAAACTTTAGTGAGGTTGTCTATCAGAAACAAAAACAACACAAGCTTAAGTTGTAGTCTCTGATCAGATGAAATAATACTTTTGATCACTTTTAATACTATGCAACTTAAAGATAATTTAAATTTAGTCGAAAATTGCAGTAATGAGCCTGCTAACTAACTATATTGGTGTCTGCTATCGGTTGTGTTTAAGCAACAGCATGTAACATTTGTTGTGACTTCCGGTAATCACTGACAAAACAATAGCACAAACATTTATAAAACAGTCTGTACGTTGTACATGAGACAAAAATAAGATGAAACTTGCAAACAGACTATACACCTACCAAAATGCAGCAAGAGATATTTTATGTCATATTTTTTTAAATAGCGATTACAGTTACTGTAATGATTACCAGATCTAACAACTAGTAAAAAGAAAAGCAACTTTTTTATGTCAGGATTTATGGACAAATATATCCAGACCTGTGCAACCTAATCAAAAGAAATATTCTAATTAACAGCACCCATTCACATGACTGATTAGCGATAGAAATGTAGAAAAATTGAAATTATTAGTTTTATTTTCTGTGCAAAATACATTTTAGGTCGAAGTATATTCAACTTTATTAGTTATTTAATTATGTTTTGTTGAACGACACCATTAGAGCACATTGATTTATTAATCATCGGCTATTGGATGTCAAATATTTGGTAATTTTGATATAGTCTTAGAGAGGAAACCCGCTACATTTTTCCATTAGTTGCAAGGGATCTCTTATATGCACCATCCCACAGAGAAGATAACCATGGCCTTTGATATACCAGTTGTGGTACATTGGCTACAACGAGAAATAGCCCAATGGGCCCACTGACAGGTATCGATCTCAGACCAACCGTACTAGTGCTTTATACCACTGGGCTATGTTTTGCCCTATATTCAACTTAATATACTGGTGCATGAATGTATACCAGTATAGGACATACATGTATAAGGACACCACATGCATATAAAAAAGACACACACAGTATTAGGAATGTTTACAAAACAGCTATTATACTAGTGAACGTTCCCAGGAAGTAAAAGAAAGATCCACTGCTTGTGAGCAACAAATATCTGCCATTAAATAATCTAGTGAACCCAGTTACTGCAATTACAGTATAAAAACCCTAAAGATTACTGTGTATGTGAGCAAAGGAAACATATTTGTGCACTCATTTTTGTCAAATAATCATTTTAGCAGCACACCCAGTTACTGCAATTACAGTATACAGTGAAACCCTCAAGACCAGACCCTCTATAAAATGGAATGTAAGGATCTTTTATATGTACCATCCCATAGACAGGATAGCACATACCACAGCCTTTGATGTACCAGTCGTGGTGCACTGGCTGGAACGAGACATAACACAGACGGGGGATCAATCCCAAACCGACAGCGCATCAAGCGAGCACTTTACCACTGGGCTACGTCTAATCCCCAAACTGGAATGTCTTCAAAACTGGATGCTTTACACAGCCCCTTTTTAAATATCAGAACAGAACAGAGACATAGCCCAGTGGTAAAACACTCGCTTGATGCACAGTCAGTTTGGGATCGATTCCCGTCAGTGGGCCCATTAGGCTATTTCTTGCTCCGGCCAGTGTACCACGACTGGTACATCAAAGGCTGTGGTATGTGCTATCCTGACTATGGGATGGTACATATAAAAGATCCCTTGCTGCTAATCGAAAAGAGTAGTCCATGAAGTGGGCTTCCTCCTTCAATATCTATGTGGTCCTTAACCATATGTCTAACGCCATATAACCGTAAATAAAATGTGTTGAGTGCGTCATTAAATAAAACATTTCCTTCCTTCCATTGGTAGGGCCCATATAGGCTATTTCTCACTCTAGCCAGTGCAACACGACTGGTATACCAAAGACTGTGTTATGTGCTATCCAACCTGTGGATATTGCATATAGAAGATCCCTTGCTACTAATGGAAAAATGTAGCAGGTTTCCTCTCTTAAGACTACAATAAATCAATGAGCTCTAGGCGTCATTAAATAACAAAATTTAAAAGTAGGTTTTGGAATAAAGAGATTTCCATAATCTACATTTTTAAGGTTCTAACAGCTTTTTTTTGCCAGTATGCATTAATAAGTCAGAGTTAAAGTTAAAGTTTGTTTTGTTCAATTACACCACTAGAACACATTGATTTATTAATCATCACTTATTGGATGTCAAACACTTGGTAATTTTAACTCGTAGTCTTCAGCGGAAACCTGCTACATTTTTTCTATTATCAGCTAGGGGTATGTTATATGCACTCCCGCCACAGATATGACAGCACATACCATGACCTTTAATATACCTGGTTCAAATGGGAAAAGCCAATCAGGGTTTGATCATGTGACCAAAACTCCTCAGGTGAGCACTTTATTAAGTTAAATCCATTCCCAATCTGGAGCTTGACGCGGTAAGACGTGTTTGTTTCGCTTGTGCACACTGCACGTGCTTTCGTGTGCTCGACTTGGAGATCCTTCATTTCATTGTTTTTGTCACCGAAATAAAGTTTTCTAATGCAGCTATTGGAACTGATTGAACGCTGGAACGCTTCTCGTTTCGACAGCCTGCACCACCAGGTTGGATTCTCCATCTGACTATGTCGACTTGTTTTTTCGTGACTCGTATGACGGCCATTCTGCAGAACGCCACGGTTGTTCGCGTTTAGTCTCTACATGTCCGAGCTTGTCCTAGCAGCACTGGAAGATTGGGATATGTCACAGAAATCCACAAGAATTCCAGTTTATCATAGATTTGTTTCTATATAATGTTAAATGAGTAATTATTTTAGAATCTGATGCCAATGAATATTATCTTGACATACTTCTACTGAAGGCACTCGATTCCATAATGATGACCCATCACACATTTAGATTGCCCGATTTAAAAGGCGACTAAATTAATTCTTCTTTTTAGTTTTTGACTTTTCTTAGTTTGTAACGTGTACAAAAAATTATAAAGTCCCACTTATGACTGGCTTCGGTGGTGTAGTGGTTATGCCATCAGACTTCTGGCTGGTAGGTACTGGGTTCGTATCCCACCTGAGGCAATGGGGGATTTTTCATGCCAGTACCGGCTCCAACCCAGAGTGAGTGCACCGCTAGGCTCAATGGGTAGGTGTAAGGCCACATAAACCGACTTTCACCCACTTCACGGGTGCGATTATGGGTGTGTCTCCCGAGTGTATGACCCCACATGGGGGATGATTACCCGGCATGCACTGCAGGTTCCGTGTACCCCAGGCTCGGGTAATACTGAGATAGCTCAACTGACAGCAAGCGTGGAGCACGGACCTGTCAAGTAGTCCCACTTATATTTTTGGGAGTAATAATCAAAATTGTCCTTTTAAAGTATCTGCCCTGGGTTGGGTCCCTGGCTAACCAGGGATCGAACTCCGAGGCGGACATGCTCGAAACCTCTGTGGTATATGAGCATGTTAAAAATTTACACAACACATCTGTGTATGTTAGCTTATTGGAGGTATCTGGAACAGAAGATATGGTTGGGTACACATTGTATGCAATACTATTATATCTACACAAGGATCTTCTGTTTAACAAAGACATATGGGTTTGGTTATACATTAAGATTTTGCACTGAATGGCACAAGTTTATCTAGCATATATTTTTTTATCTTTGGACTACTTCATATTGTTCCTTAACAAACAATTCTTAAAGTAAATATAAATATTTAACGTGGATGCTATAAAAATTAATACACATATCATATTTTTTATTCTCAATTTAATCCATAGAGTAATACTACTAATATGTACTGCATGATCATATGTGCATGACCTGTATCAAAGCATGCAAAACACCTGACTGCATAGGTGTTGTTACTTAGATGAAGGAAGAAGGAAATGTTTTATTTAACGACGCACCCTGTTACTTAGATGATGTCATTTTTTGTAATAACACAACATCAATTTGCTTTATTAAAAAAAAAAAGGTTTTATTGGGCATACTTTGTCATCAGCCTCACAGGCTTGATACCAGGCCAGCAGGAATGGGGTATAGGGTGGAGACAAAAATGTACATCTTTTAGTCTTTTAAAATAAAAATAAAAATATGGCTTATGACTTGTACCTTACAACACTAGAGATTGTGCCTCCTCACTACACAAATCTTTCTTTTGAGCCTGGTTACACACCAAATAGCCACAGTGTCAAGGATCAAATTTTAATTTTGGTGGGCATGGCAAATGTAAATATAACACAAATTAGGGCACCTAGACAAACTTTTCTTTCAAAAGAGGGCCACAAATCGGACCAGAATACCTGACACTTACTGATGGAAATAAGACTGATGAATAAAATAGCATTAGGCCCAAAACACATCAAAGCTGGGTCTGGGTATGGAGAGTGTTATCAATATAATTGATTGCGCTTAAATCTTGGGATATATTTTCTTCTATAAACATCAACAATAATTACGATTATTCCACATTGCTTAATATATATATATATCTTTTCTGTTGTTCATTATGAAAATTTAAAAAAATAAGGCTCGAACATATATTGCATAGCTGCCAGTGTGAAAATACAGTACATATTCTATGACAACTAGCTGTTGACACCAGCACAGATACAGTGGGTTTTCCACATTAAAAAAAAAAAAAAAATGTTTTATTTAATGACACACTCAACACATTTTATTTACGGTTATATGATGTCAGACATATGGTTAAGGACCACACAGATATTGAGTAGGAAACCCGCTGTCACCACTTTATGGGCTACTCTTTTCGATTAGCAGCAAGAGATCTTTTATATGCAACATAACACATACCACGGCCTTTGATGTACCAGTCGTAGTGCACTGGCTGGAGTGAGAAATAGCTCAATGGGCCCACCGACAAGGATCGATCCCACACTGACCGTGCATTGAGCGAGTGCCTTACCACTGGGCTACATTCCACCCCCTTGCCACATTCAATTCAATGTGTTTTGTTTTGGACTGGTACCATACTTGCCATACCCAGATCCAGTCTGGTTTGGGCCTTATACATCTCAATTCCAGTGCTGAACATGGATGCCAAATCATGCCAATGTATTGCATTACTCACACTTGACTTTTGGTTTTCCTTCATATCTCATAGCCCTATAATGTAACAGGCATATATGTCAAAATGTCGTAAAAAATATAATTAAATGAGAATGCTCTTCCTTGAATGGGTACTCGAGTCCTGTGAATGGAATTGACTCTGGCTATAGACTCGGCCCATGCCAGAGTACTTGAGTACTCATGGAGACCCTTATTTTCTGATAAAATGATTTCACTCTGGTGACTTGTGCTCTAGCCTATATTCACATGTAATTTGTTGGGTACAAATGCATTTTATCATATTAACAATGATAATTTAGCTATTTCTTACACATATTTAACATGGAATATATGTGAAGGACATGGTAGCTAACTCACTCTAGGTGGGACCTGTACCGGGATGCAAACCCAGTAGCTACACGTACCACACTCAACCACAACACTATCAAGGCTGATACAGACAGCAGGGTATGCCGAGAAATACTGTATTTATATGCTTTAGTTCCCATGGGAACGAACTGTAACATTATATGTATACATGCAGTGTATAATTAATAATAATTAGCTCTCTCTAGTCCTCAGAAGCTCAGACTGACACAATCAATAGTTTTACAGGTTTTAGCTTTTTAGCTGAGAGATACATGGAACAGCATTTATAAGCAGAGTCAAATTCTCACATACCCTGCCTGACATTTTCAAGTTCTTTTTACAAGTAATGCTGGAGCAATAGATTAAAAACAACAATAACCATAATCAATCAAGTATATACAGGTACATACTTATTTTAACTACACTATATATATTAACTATAAAATATATACTATCAATTTTTTACAACTGTACCATCCAAAATGTCAACATAATTTTAAACAATGACTCAGCCCAAGGTCAGGACAACTAAGCCAATGATCAGCTGATTACCAGTTTGACTGGTTTCAACACTGTTGTTGGTGTTGTATATTGCAGGGGTGGGAATTGGTGAACTGTAAAAAAAAGAGGAAATCTGGAGGGGTCCCGGAAATTCTTGAAATCTTAGGTTAAAATCTGTGCCATCTGACACATTTTGGAGGAAAGGACGATTAAAATGCGAGGAAATGCAGTGTTCCATGAGAGGAAAACAGCAGATCCGAGGAGAATCCCCACCCGATATTGTGTTACTTATAAATTTACTGCTTTTAATTCTGATACATTTTTGACCAGCATTTTAATTGATATCTTTTTGAGAGAATGATTTAATGAAGACATTTGAAGTTAATAACTGTTATTGAACTATTTTTCCACAATGTCTTTCATATCCATGTTACCATAAATAAATTGTTAGTTATAAAGGTTGAAGCCTGGCATTAATTTGTTTATAGTTAATTTTAATTGGTTAATATAGTTAACATATGTCAGCAAGATAAATTCTTTGGAGAAGCATCACTTGGCTTATGTGTGCTCTTTTGGCCCTCATGAGACTTCTACAACTTATAATATACATTATATATATCACAGTCAGTTTATTGAACCCGAACAATTTAAAAAATGATGGATATCTAGATCCCTTTACAATGTACTTACCTCTTTTCAACAGGCCCTGAGAAATTTGGATCATAATGACGAGGTTTTCCTTAAGAAAAAAAAAATATATATATATACACACACACACACAGAGAGATATATAGAGAGAGAGAGAGAGAGAGAGAGAGAGAGAGAGAGAGAGAGAGAGAGAGAGAGAGAGAGAGAGAGAGAGAGAGAGAGAGAGAGAGAGAGAGAGAGAGAGAGGCAGACGGAGGGTTGTTGAGTCAAACACCATTTGGGCATCAGAATTTGTTCGACCCAGTGTCTATAGTACTGTCGGAAATAGAATAAAAATGATTTTTGCCGATTATTTCTTACATACTAAACCGACAAGTAAATATTGTGTAAATATCCATTCAATGATACTTTACCTAATTAAGCATTTACTTGTTTGGGCTCTCACTGATGTACAAGGTGGTGTTTACTCTTGAAATTAAACTAAATATGTCAGTAAACAGGAGATTTGTGACCTTTATTGGACAGACTATAACACATTTTGATTGATATGTGTCAATTTCATTTACCCATTAAACAAACTTTTAATTTAAAACTGCAAGTTAACTGATTATTTTGAATTGCAGCATAAATTATTAATTATGACTAGCATATTTATTGAATATAAATTCAATATAAGTACATTATAAATTTACACAATCTTGCAACAATTTAAAGGTGCTATATAACGCGAGCTGTGATAAAGATTTTCCAATAAAAAAGTATTTTCTACCAGTAGATAAAATTATTTCTTAGAATCATTTATGGGCATTTTTAAAGGTGTCTTCTTTAAATGTTAAATCAAAAGTTTATTAAAAAAAAAAAGAAAAAAAAAAAAGATTTGCAATAGCTGTCATTGGGTAACATTGAGATAGCACCTGTAATGCCGGTATAATGGATCGTTATAATGGCTCTTGACAGTTTTGCTCAAAAGTTACTTAAATATGACTACAAATATTTTGTTTTGGAGAGGGATAGGGGCAAACCATCATTAGAAACAGTCCCTCACATATTGTAACAGCAATGAAATTGACACATGTTGACAAAAAAATAATTATAGTCTGTTCCAATTAAGTGCACAAATCACCTGTTCACGGACATTTTTCTTTTAATTTCAAGAGTAAACACCACCTTGAACATCAATGAGTGCCCAAACAAGTAAATGCTAAATTAGGTAGACTATCATTAAATAGATATTTACAAAATATTTACTGGTCACTTTAATATGTAAGAAATAATCAACGAACATCATTTTTATTCTATTTCCGACAGTACTTTAGTTTCTGCTAACTATTCGGCAACTTTCTCTTGAGTATTTCAAATTGCAAAGTACTTAATAATTTAAAACTGAAGTCTGTCTGTCCTACTCAATATAAACAAAATTAAAATTCCCAAAAGAAACTGTGTCTCAGTCCTTCACTACAGATTGTACCCCCCATTCCACTCCAATGGTTCGATCCTATGGGACTGCCAGTCAGGACAACACATACCATGGCTTTTGACACATCATGGGACTTAATCAAGTTTATTTGTATAATTTACAATTTCTTTGTAATTGTACCAGTATTATAATTATTAGTTGAAGAAACTCTTTTTCTTTCTGTTTTTAAAAAGCCACAAAAATGTTTTTAAAAGAAGCTTTTAAATTATTACTTGAACAACAAGGCAAAACCAAATGTACAAAATTGATGTACACAGTCAAAAGTAGATACATGCTTACAATTGACCTACCCTGTTCACCAAACAAAGAAACATAACCCTACTGAGTCATGTTATTTAGTATTTTCAAGTACAGATGCACAAAATACCACAAGAACAAAGTATATACACATGTAGCTGAAATTTTTATAGTTGATCAATAAAAAAAGAACTGTTACAACAATTTTTTTTTTAATAAAGATGCTGATCAATATACATCCTATTTTACTTTTTTAATTTTTATAACCCTTATAAATTTGCTTCCAATAAAAAAAAATATATTGACGTGTGACTTCACATTTTTATCCTTTCACTAGTACATATAAATATAAACATTCACATTCAGACTACACTCTGCCATACATTTTGACCTGAGAAGGGTCCTATGTTTAGACCGACAGAAAAGCTTAAATAAATCCATGATGGGTCATGTGTTTTTACCGTATTTTGGTTCATGTGTAGAAAAATTAATTTTAAAGGTAAAACGTAAAAAACCAATTGGATGTATTTAAAGGGACATTCCTAAGTTTGCTGCATTGTAAGATGTTTAGGACTAATAAAATATTTCTACGATTAAACTTACATATTAAATATATTTTCTGGTTTAGAATATCAGTGTCTGTATATTCGATGTGTTTTTGGTCGTCTTAAGTAAGAAGTCCAAACTGGATTTTGTCTTCCAATAATTTCGTAAGTACGAAAAAAAAAAAAATTGTAAGTGAAATTTAACCTAGTACAAATATTAGGGTGATCAGAAACACGATTAATATACAGCCACTAATATTTTATGCAGAAAAATATATGTGATATGTAATTACAATTGTTAAAAAGGAATGTCCCTTTAAAATTTCTTGGCTGCTCGACTGTCTGCACTTCTAACTTTGACGGGCCCATTGGTTAAATGCTTGCTTGATGTGTGGTGTATATAGGATCGATCACTGTTGGTGGCCAATTTGGCTACTTCTCATTCCAGACAGTGCCCCATGACTGGTATAACAAAGGCCATGGTATGTGCTATCCTGTCTGTGGGATGGTGCATATCCACCAGGTCCAAGGGGGTTCATTCCTACCATTAAAGTGCTTCAGTGACCGAGCAATTAAATTAATTTAATTAGCACCAAGTGTATTTCATTAGCACAAATTTTATTTAATTAGCACTAATTTTATTTAATTAAAGTTATTTACAAATCTCAAAAATCAAGGTAATTAACATTTGCATCAACACATAGGCCTATGACCGTGATTCATAATTTACATATTTTTAAACATCCGTGATGTCCATGACTGATTTTTCCAAAAGAAAGTGTTCTATATTTATCGCATTATTGTCACGAAAAGCTACTACCCCATACAAAACGTACCATATTCCTTGGTATCCGGAGACACGGTTTCTTCTTCAAATTCCTCCATCTCTGCTGCCTCTGTCTCTCTTTCTTTACGTTTTTTCCCCATCACGATTGATACTAAACAACTAACCTACTAAACAAAGTACTAAATAAACAATTTACACTGCTTCGTCTACAAGAAAGCCATCTACGATGTACAGGTAGTTTTCGCAATCAATAGGCTTCGCTTCCTTGTTTACCGAAGCAGAGCCACCTATTGTCCACAAACAAGAAAATTCCGTAATCGACCGACATGCTGTAAAAGTCCGGATGTCGTTTACGACTATACACGAAGATGTCCGAATGCTAAACATTTGGACGAGTTGTACAAGATCATGTGTAGTAAAACTATTATTTCATATTTATATTTATTTTCAAATTGTTTGTCTCTTTTATATTTATTTCTTATGTTCAGTGGTTTTGTAAAATAGACAAATAATTACAAAGTAAATATCAAATACATTTAGATTAACAATTAAGATTAAATCACTACCGAAACATTCCATGCGGTTTGATTGATCGATTGAAAACATATTTTATTGCATATATAGGGCCTATATATATATATATATATACATATATAGCCTATATATATATGTGTGTGTGTGTGGGGGGGGGGGGGGGGGGTCATTATCGATAAAGTCCGATTTTGATGTCGCCAGCATTTAGGAGCTAATTTTTTTCAATAATACTCGCAAGATTCTCATGATTTGTAACTAAATAGTAACTTACAATATTAAGTCATTATTCTACACAAGATATTGTTTCTCAAGGTCACTGATTATGACTTTTTTTTATGCTAATGCAATCACGTGTCAGCAAAATCAGCACTTTTTATAGTAAGTTTATAGCTACTTAACTATACCAGATTTTCTGATGCGGACCCTGTCCTAGAGGAAGATGTTGGAAATCTTATCCGCCCCCACCGAACTTCACAGTCAGTGATTCTAAAATCCAGTGTTTAACGAATAAAAATGCAGGTGGTTAGTTTTAGTAGTTAAAAATGTAATTATCTTGGTCGGCTGTTATTTTCCTTATTGTTTGTTTGTTTTTGCGTTTGTGTGTAATTTTTTGTGGGGGTTTTTAAGTTCCTTTATTTATTTATTTATTTATTTATTTTTATTAGGGAAGATATAATGTATGTTTGTTTAACTTACAGTACAACAAAATGCATTTTTGATGTTGCAACCTCTCATTACAAAACTGCAGGCGTCATTGAATTTATGAGATGTATTTATGCTTTGCTATAAGTGGTTTGTAATAATTAATGCAATAAACTATATATCCTATAGAATAGTTGCCTTTCATTAATTTAATACAGGATTTAAATCCGTCAAATGAAGATGATTTTTCCTTTACAAAAACTAAAAAAATGGCATTTGATATTGCTTCTGTAAGCCTCATACCCAAATACAATTTATCGAAAAAAGATCGGGCACTCTAGGAAACATCAATGTTGAGTTGTTCTGGTTCTTTGATTGGCACATCTAAAACATTGACGTGTGCCGTACGTGTATCCTGTCATTACATCGTTTCTGTTCAGGTTACCGATATCAAGTAGCCTACTAATATTGTGCTTAAGTGACTATGTCAGTTGCCAGCGTTTAAATTAATGGTTTTAAAATTAATTTGCCTGCGAGGGCCAATACAATTTATAGTAATGTTAGTCAGCAGGCTACTAACACAAGACACCATATACAGAGTACGTTCGCAAAACTTTATAACTTTAATTAGCATACACCCTCAAGCTCCCTACTGTACCAAAATCTTTGATCTTGTGTAATATCCCCTCCATATTCACCCAACTCCTCTTGTGGAATATTAATAGGAATATTTGTTTCTACATGTCGCAATGACATTGTTTAACCATTATGGCCAAGCAACTTCATATTCACTGCTTTTTCAATGACGGAAATGCTGAACACTCGGAATAAAATAGTTAACATCTCGATATACAGAATAGCAAATACTCAAGCTTGACTGTTTTGTTTCTTTGAATACTATGTTTTGATGTTTTTAAAGCATTTAGATCAACTAAATCAACTTTCTTGTGACAAGCAAAACATGCTTACACATTTGAGATAAAGAGAAAGTGAAGCGGGGAAATAAGCAGTTTTACAAAGTTACATGGACTTCGTTACGTGTGACATACTGTATTAAATATAGAGAAGGTGGGGAAAACAGGAAGTATGTAGACCTCTGAATATCTACCGAAGTCTACGTTTGTTTGCCTTCACTTCTGGCACCTTGTACGCCGAATTCTGCTAATACACCAAACTTCCGACACATATACGTAATCCATTGTCCATCTCTGCTGACACATACGTACTTTGTATATGGTTCTCAATAGTGCCTACATCACGTATCACTTGAAACCAGAACACACATTTGAGGTTGTCTTTATTGGTCAGCATGTTGAAGCGGCGTTCCTATCAGTGTCTTAAAACGTTTCAGAACGGTTTTGAAAAATTTTAACGACAAGAATGTTTGGTCGTTCCTATACAGTGCTGTTATAACGTTGTAAAAACATTTCAACCAAAAAGCGTCTTGACAATTTCCACACCGTTTCAGCTAAAAGGGATAGGCTGGAACAGTTTAGGTATCAAATGTGAACACTTTATTGTCTTTTAACTATTAATGCATTTGCATCTTGGAATCAAATATGACGTAATACTAACAACGTTAAAACGCTTTCAAAACAATATAAAAAGGCTTGTGAGAACAGCTAGTGAATATTGATTAAAACATTTTCCATAAAACAATTTGGGAACTTTTTAGAAATGGTTTTAGTGGGAGCTCATCTTAACATATTATAATACATTCAGGCAGATTGTTGATACTGACGAGGTGTCAGTTTTGGATAGTGGAATGTATGAATATGGTGATAATCGATTTTCTTTTTCTTTTTTGTTTGTTTCTCCTTCTTCTTTTTTGTTTGTGTGGCCAACACGCAAGAACTGCATTGATTTAAGTACATTACCTCTTTGGCATCGACTGGGTGGTGAGAGAGTGAGAGTGAGAGTGAGAGTGAGAGTGAGAGTGAGTGAGAGTGAGTAAGTGAGTGAGTGAGTGAGTGAGTGAGAGAGAGAGAGAGAGAGAGAGAGAGAGAGAGAGAGAGAGAGAGAGAGAGAGAGAGAGAGAGAGAGAGAGAGAGAGAGAGAGAGAGAGAGAGAGAGCGAGCGAGAGAGAGAGCGAGAGAGAGAGAGAGAGACTATTGGACTATTTCTCGTTCCAGCCAGTGCACCACAACTGGTATATCAGAGGCCGTGGTATGTGTTATGCTGTCTGTGGGATGGTGCATATAAAAGATCCCTTGCTACTAATGGAAACATGTAGCGGATTTTCTTTCTAAGACTATATGCCAAAATTACCAAATGTTTGACATCCAATAGCCGATGATTAATAAATCAATGTGCTCTAGTAGTGTCGTTAAATAAAATAAACTTTTATATCAATGCTAGAAATAAACTTTATTGAACAATTTTTTAATATGCATACAGTATTTAATAATTTTTAAAGCCGCACGCCCTAGTTTCATCCAGCGAAAATAAATTATAATTTGGTTAATCTACAAACCTGTAACACACTTAGATCACGTTTTTATCAAATGGAGTGAAAAAGCAGGTTTTATATCGATAAATACCATGGGAATCCCCATGTCCCAATTGCTTGAAATAATTTTGAAAGTTAGTATTCTGATGTCACCGGTAGATGTCGCTCGAAGCACAACAATGCCTACGTCACGACAAATTTCACAGAGTGCGCACAGACTTGGGGTGCGTTCCTTTCACCTCTCCTGGACATGTTCCAACTGTTCTGTCCTGGTTGTATCCTCTCTCCAGATATCGTAAGACTTAGCCAAATTATTGGTTTTAAGGGTTTGTAACGTTTTGTATTGAGACACGTACTTGTCTGAATTTTATTGTTACTGAAAATGTTCACGAACTGTGAAGAAAAATCTCACTTAATGAACAACAAGCAAACGACAACAAATCGGATGTTGATTGCGCGAACCGTGCACGAGAAAACAAACCGAACCCAAATGATAACGGTCACGTGGTATACCAACGTCTGTGACGTTTACACAGGAAGATTCCCTCTAAAAATAGATTGGACCTCACTTGATTAACGGTTTTTTCTCGAGTGCGCGCGGCTTTTTAAGAAATACAAAAAATGCATTTCGTGGTTTTACAAACATCAGGATTACTAGGATTACCAAAAAGCACTCCAGGTGAATGGAAATGTGTATTCTAAATAATAAAATTTAAGTAAACTGCAATTTTATTTGTGAAAAAATGGGTTTAATAGCGAAAAACAACGCCGTAATGGTTAACAACTAGCCGTAACTAGGGCGTGTCCCTTTAAACTCTTACGAGCCTTTTTCTAAAAAAAACCCCAAACTATTACATACTGTAAACGTGGAAGCATATATTTGTTCAAATCATAAGCCGAAATTATTCAAGTATTAACAATTTATTTAGCAAAGGGGAAGAAAGCTGAGAGGGCACATTCCCCCACTCCCAAAGCTGTGGTTAGAATATGTACTCGCAGTATTTTTTGCCCCACATCCTGCTCAGTTGCTATTTGGATGTCTTAACACATGGTAATAGTCTCACATCTTTATCAGAAGCATGCATGTGGATTCCATCTTAAGAAAGAAAAACCCCCCAGTATTGATGATCATACCCTTTTCTTTTTTTTAGTTTACATGGGTAATTTACGAACTGCTGTTGACTGTAGGACATCTAACAATATTCAGTGGAAGCAGTCATATATATATATATATATATATATATATATATATATATATATATATATATATATATATATATATATATATATATATATATATATATATATATATATATATATATATATATATATATATATATATATATATATATATATATATATATATATATATATAGTCTTTATTCCTCTAAACAGAGTTGTAACATATAAATACATTTCATTACATACATACAAACATACAAGAATACAATAAGTTAATAAATAAAACTATGGTAAATGTGGGTAAGTAGAGCATGCATCGAACCATGAGTACATAGTGATTCAAATACGAGCACATAAAGTTTATGGGGTAATACAATTATCGCTTGCTATCGGTAGCTTCAAAGTATTGCTTGCTTAGTAGATGAATGTAATAGACAACGGTTTCACAGTAAGTACTTTCTATCGAGTCATCAACATTAATTGGAGGTTCACAAGATAATATCTTTGTAATAAAAACAGAATCGGGAAGATTGTGAAGAACGACACCGAGTTCTACTGGTCCGACGTCCAGAAGAGATATCCAGAATTCGTCTCTAATTTCAGATATAAATTGACAATGACATTTAACATGTATTAGCAAATCAGAATAGTTGAAGTGACAGAGGGGACACACTCCTTTACATGATATAGGTCGCCACGAAGCGCATACATTAATTACATGAGGTGCCTGTTCGTTTAGCAATGGGTTCACACGCGAACTTTGCCATGCTTTGTGGATATTTAAATTGGGATGAAGTTGCAGAAAATGGCTGATGAAGACGAGATTTGTTTGCCACTTTAATTCTTCAAAATCAAACACGCTTTTTTTAACTAGTCGTTTCCATGTATGTTTCGATGGAAATATTGACGTATTATAGAAATCAATCAGATGATTTAAAAGTTTGTATTTACACATAATCTTGTGTATATCTGTTATAAAACCTACAGGAGTTGTAACACATTTGTTTTTAAAACATAGCAGCCTACTGGTTATAATTTTATGTACCAAGGTCCAAGTTGGGGTCCGTAGGAGGTGACCCAGAAAATATAACTTGTGCATGTCTATTATTGCTTCAATAGAAGTGATACCAATCAATCCCAGGCAGATGTCTGTTCGAGTTCGTTTGGGCAAACCCTGAATATTCTTAATAGAGGACCTAAAGGGACATTCCTGAGTTTGCTGCATTGTAAGATGTTTCCGACAACTAAAATATTTCTACGATTAAACTTAAGTATTAAATATATTTTCTTGTTTAGAATAGCAGTGTCTGTATAGTCAATGTGTTTCTGGTCGTCTTAATATTTGTAAGAAGCCCAAACAGGATTTTGTCTTCAAATAATTGCGTACGTACGAAAAAAAATATTTTAGGAAATAAAATCAAATTTAACATAGTACAAATATTAGAACGATCTGAAACACTAATATTTTATGAAGAAAAATATATTAGATATATAATTACAGTCGTTAAAAAGCCTTTGTTAGTCGATAACATCTTACAAATTGCAGCAAACTCAGGAATGTCACATTGTGATATTCTCACATATTTAATTATCAGATTCAGTGGCATATGTCGGACTCCCATCTTAAGTTTAAAAAAAGAAAGATACGGGTGTTATTCACAATTTTGTGTTACTTTACATCAATTATTTACAGACTGCAGCTGCTAAAAGTAAATCTAAGCAAATGCAATGGGGGCAGTCATAGCCTTGTCAAAACATCATTTTGCAGATATTGTTTTTGTCATTCAGATTAGCCTACGTCTTTTTTAACAATGCAGTGTTTACAATAAGGTCCAGGATGCTTTTGAAATCATTCTTATAACAACTTGTTTGTTATTGTGCTCAGAAGGCTGGAAATACCATTTCTGAACAACGGAAATTCCAAATTTTCTAGGGAAAGCATGCCTCCGAAAGTGATTGCTTCCATGCGTCGCCGTTGTCAAGCTGTCATCAGTGCTCGTGGTGGTCATAACCGATACTGACATTTTGCTCACCCCTATGTCACACATATGCCTGTGTACATGTCTCAGGTGGATTCCCAGAGATACTGTTTCGGACATGTACAGAGTAATCACCTTCCCATGGCGTCTTCATCTTTGGTTGCGTGTATCCTGTCTACCAGGTTTGTAAAAAAACAATTAAACTTTGAAAATCAATGTTTCTTTTTTTGAAGAGTATATAATTTCTCGTCGGCTTCAGTTGATCAAACTCTACCACAATGTGGCGCACAGTCGGCGTACACTGACAATGCTCACACTGAGGAGGAGGGTCCTTCTTTAAAATAAATGAATGCGTCAAATACGTATGACCGATAAGGGTACGGCACAATACTACTTCATCCTTCCTGCACCGCCTGTAGGATGACTGCCACTCTCCCAGGACTGGCTTGACAAAATGAAGCTTGTTCGCGACGGCACCGTCCCAATCATCTTGCCAAGTCGAAAAGATATTGGTTAATATGATATTTAAAATCACTGTAGGGGACACCAATATGGGGCAAATTCAAAGCAAACTTGGCAGCAAAATAAGCCTTTTCATAGCCCTGAATGCCAACATCGCTGAGTACCCAACAAAATATAACATCTTTATTGGCAAAAGAAAAAAAAAACTTTCGGATCACCATCCCAACTAAGGGATGCTTCAGTTCCATGTACTGTAGAGCTTGGAGAAGCCACAACATATCCATCCCATGATCCCTTACTGGATGGGTATTCTGTGGCTTCTACTATTTTTCAAATCAGACACAATAATTTCCATGAGATTGCCCGATTCAAGATCAATTAATATACCAAATACAAAAATGCTTTATGCATGATAACAAGTGTGCAGAATTTAATATAACCCAACCTTTAGCTGAAAAGGCATGGAATAAAAATGAACAAAAGAACAATTTTAATGTAAACCTTTTATTTAAATTTGAAACAAATAATAGAAATTTATATTAATAAATAAATAAATAAATAAAAATGCTTTAACATCCACTGAACAAGTGTTTTCAAATTATTCTTATCAGAAAAATGTACACTGTTTTAAATGATTTGCATAAGTTATAATAAATCACCTAAAAATTGTTTACAAACCATAATATGGTTTATATGATATAAACAATTCAAAGGTGTGGCACAATAACTTGGTGAATATATCCAAACCAAATATGAATGTCAAGCATAGAATTATTCATATGAATGAACAGTTGTCAATATTAAGCTGCAGTTTTATTCACTATATATCACTGTTTACAAACCGATTTCTATAATTTGGGAATAGTTGTCTGAATGTCTCTGTACATCAGATCAGCTTGAAGTAATACAAAATCTTAAAGGTGCAGACCCTAGTTACAACTTGTACAAATCAACACTAAGTTTAGTTAATCAACAAACCTGTAACACATCTGGATAAAGTTACAACAGAGTGAAAGAAGAGTCTGTGATGTTAAACCTGAAAAATATCCTTAAAAAATAGACTAGAACTCGAATCAATAACCGCTACTTCTCAAATGCACCTGCATTTTTAAAAATATGAAAAATGCATTTTATATTAGCAACAACAGGATGACCAGAAACACTTCGGTTCTATGGAAATGAATAATCTAAACAATAAAATATAAGTAATGTTTGATTTCAGTAGTGAAAAATATGTGGTAGTGTTTAAAAACTAGGGTCTGTCCCTTGAATGACTCAGTGGTATACATTCATACAAAGCCAACATTTTTACCAAGTAGACCACTAATTATATGTCATAGTTATGTCTGACCAAACCTTAATAGAATGACTGACTTTTAAATAAAGCTGTTACATTTAAAACTCTAGAAGTAGATGGACTGAAAATTTCAATGTTAAATTTTAATAAAATTAAAAAAAATTGAATAAAATATTTAAAATCCCAAAATATCTCTCTGTTGTTTGTGAAAACTGCCCCATAGAATCATAGTACAAAGTTTGAGAACTATCCCTTCAAAACTCTAAAAGACAGACTTTCAACTTTTGAATTTTAATTTTTAATAAAAATTCAAATTTCCAAAATATCTCTCGATTTGTTTGTGGAGAGTGCCTCAGCAGGGCACAATATTTCATCAGAACCGTTGTTCTGTTAGCGTGTCGGTTACGCAACTTTAAAATCACGAGAACCGCCAATCGGTGGTGAACAATTACATTCTAAATTTAAAAGTACCATATATCAGTAATGATAGAGAAAATCAGTTTGTTTTTAACTACATTTGAACCACCAATGTAGCACAGAACAGTAGTATAGTTCAAGTGTTTAAGGATTAGGTAGGCCTACCTCATCAGTTACAAGAAATATATTCACGTAACCGAACAATCGGTTACCTAAGTAACAGACTTCCAGCTACCTAGTTGATGGACAAACGCTGGACAGTATACACCAGGCAAATTGGTATTAGAAAAGTTCCACTGACGAATATCATAATGAAGGTAAAATTTCTATTTAAATCTTTTAAATTTAATGCTCTAGGTGAAAATAAAATGAACATTTTCAATGTTAAATTTTTATTTAAATTTTTTTTTTTTTTTTTTTTTTCAAAATCTCTCTTGATTAGTTTGTGAATACTGCCCATGAGAATACTTGCACTAAGTTTCAGAACTATACAATCAAAACTCTAGAAGATAGATGTGTACATTTTAAATGTTGAATTTCTATAAATTTTAAAATGTTTAAATGTAATAAACATTAACAAATTCAAAATTACCAAAATATCTCTGTTAGTTTGTGAAGATTGCCTCAAAGAATCATAGTACAAACTTTCAGAACTATCTGATCAAAACTCTAGAAGAAAATATACGTTCAGATTTTCAAAACATTCAATAAAAATTCACAATTTCTAAAATCTCTCTCTATTAGTGAGTGAAGGGTACCTCAAAGTATCACTGCACAAAGTTTCAAAACAGTTCAATAGAAACTATAGAAGATAGACTTCAAAGGAATAGTTGACAGACAGCAAACAAATTGTTATTAGAAAATATCTGCCAAAAAATAAAAAGAGAGTGAAAAACACTCCTCATAATGTTGGAAGTGAAAATCATACTGCTCAAAATAATCAGGAAAGAATTGGGGATCAATGTCACAAAAAATTGTAAACCTAATTTTGCACGTAAACATAAATCTATGACTAAACTTCACTTTATACTACCAACAATACAACTAATAGTTTAAAGTATACATATTTCTTCTTTTTTTCATTACATCTTCTGTAATGATGTAATTTTCTGTATGAAATAGATGTCAAACATATGTAAACTTATAACATGTATAACAGCTAGTGGCAAACATAAATTTATGTTTTGTGAAATTTGCTTCAGATCCCTGAAAATGGTTAAGTGTATATTTGTGTCAGTAGCTGGGGGTGGGTGGGTGAGGGAGTGAGAGTGTCTATATATAATGCCCCAGCTGAAAATCAAATTAATGTATAGCTAATGCATCTCAAATGTCTGGGTGATGTTAATTTTATGTCATTATTTGTTTCGGACACTTGATCATTTTGAAGAAGTTTATTTTGTTTAATGACACCACTAGAGCACATTGATTTATTAATTCATCGGTTATTGGATGTCAAACATTTGGTAATTTTTGACATATAGTCTCAGAGAGGAAACCTGCTACATTTTTCGATTAGAAGCAAGGGATCATTTATATACAATATCCCACAGATAGGATAGCACATACCTTTGATATACCAGTTGTGGTGCACTGGCTGGAATGAGAAATAGCCCACTGACGGGGATCGATCCCAAACCGAGCGCGCATCAAGTGAGTGCTTTACAACTGTGCTACATCCCGCCCTTTGACCATTTTGAATAAAAATTGTATTGTCAGTTTATAGGAAATTATAATATTGAAAATGTTTTTGTTATACATTTTATTAAGAACACCATAATGTTCCATTGCCATGAAAAAGTGTTACAACTTAGTGGGTAAAATGTGTATTAAGTCTAACTAAAATGCTCTTGGAGTGTTTTAGTCATGTAGTATGGTTTATCTTTGCTTCCGTCATTTATCTCCTTATCCTTCACTGAAATAAAAATATAAATCAAACAAATCAGTTTTAAATTCAAAACATTTTATAAAGTTTATTCTGTTTATGTATATGACTAACAGAATTTTCTTCTTCTTCTTCTCTCTCTCTTTTTTTTTTTTACAAGCTGAAATGCTACTAAAAACTACATTGGCTCTGTCACCAAATTACTTCCACTTTATTTTGCTATTTTCACATTTATTTGTAATACAAATTTATAAATCTCACCCATAACCTTTGCATAAATAATTTGAGAAATTGTAATGTGCTACTACTCGCTGTAAACAGCATCTACTCTAAGAATCTCTGTCAAAGAACTGTGTGTAAAACATGTCACGGAAACTGTGACATCACATTTAGCCTGTCTGTCACCCTCTATAGATTTTTCAGTAAATTTATTTCAATTAGTAAATCACATTATTTGCTTGTATTTTTGTATGGACATGTAGTTCAAGGCATCCACCCACCATCACAACTCACTCAACCAAAACAAAACTTTAAAAAAAGTATCTTATTAAGTATTTACACTGTGGCAAGCTTATGATGCCATTTTACTTCATTTTTGTGATGACTACAGGCACATTTGAATTTAATATATATACAGAGTCTAACCAAAAGACTATTTTCTCCACAAATACCCAATTTTATACTTTCTCCCTCGGATTCTGTATTTTATACTTACTCGGATTCCATATTTTATACTCAACCAAATTATGCTAATTTGGATGTCTTCAGTCATACTTGAGCGAGCACTGTGGTGCTTTGTTTTTATTCTTTTTGAAAAAATTGCCAGTAATTTAAGAAAAATAAGAATTTCACCCTCCCTTCCCACCCTTGTTTAGAAAGATTTTGGTTTTACTTTGTACATGTACTTGTTAGTGCGGTTTATTTGCCGCACCTTCACTCAAAAAAGTGTGGTATTAAGTTGTATTACTTCTTCTTAATTGTAACATTACTAAAGATAATCATTTGAATTTTAAGAACAAACAAAAACCTAATTAAATAAAATTTGGCAGCCTTGAAAGGCGAGCCATTTACCGCCACTTATATCTGCTTGTTGTTTTTGAGTGAACATAGCTTCACTGCATGTTTTATATCGCTGTGAAAATATATATGTGTAGTATGTTTATTAGTTTTGACAAAATTTGTTAATACATCATGGTTACAGCTGTTTCTGAACAAGGGTATTGAGAGGGAAAATATATTTTAACTGAATTTACTTGAAATTATCTAACGAGACATGTCTAATTATATATTTATTTGAACTAATATTACTTACAGAAACACAAAAGAAGGGTGCTCACTCCCATGCCATATTCGTTCAGGAAAATAGATACTATAATGTATGAAGTAATCGTCAAACACTGGAAAAACAACAACAGCTTATCAGAAAAATTATTAGCAGACAGTACTATATATCCGTATGGAACATGGAAACGTTGTGATAGCATGTGGTGTACAATTTGGAATACCATAAAAATTGTTTTGCATTAAATCAAAAAGCTTTGGATATACATGTATTTGTTACCATATTCCAGACTTCCAAGAGCAACATTTTAATTGAACAAGATTGTGGGTTTAAGTGTAAACTGGGAGATAATGAAAATAAATCCATGGGCTTTAAAGGAAATGAAAAAGAAATGTTTAATTTTAATTAGCATTGGACATATGGTTGAGAGACGAACGAAACCCACCACCACCACCATGCCATGGGATACTTTTAGCTTACAGCAACATATCTTTTAACTGCAACATCCCACAGACACGATAGCACATACCATGGCCTTTGTTACACTAGTTTATGGATCCCTGGGCCCATATTTTCAAAGCTATTTTAGCGCTACGAAATCATACAACCATTGTAAACTATGACGTCACTATGGTGTGTGGTGTAGTAAGGGATATTTTATATACACCATCCCACAGACAGGATAACACATACAATGGCCTTTGATATACCAGTCATGGTGCACTGGCTAGAATGAGAAATAGCCCCAATGGGCCCACCAACGGCGATTGATCCCAAACCGACTGCGCATCAAATGAGCACTTTACCACTGGGCTACGTCCCACCCATGGTATTTGTGCCATCTGCAATGTATTTCAGTAATGCAATCATGCAAATGGCTTTTAAAAACAGATTTCTTGAATGAAAAATATAAATAATGGGTTTCTCATGCTTCCAAAATATAAATGATGGGTTTCTCATTCTTCCAGGATACTTCATTAAACTAATGGTAAAAACACACAATAAGTGTGACATTGAAAATGTCTATAAAGACACCCAGCTAGTATTCAAGTACTTAACATGTTGATCTAAGCTTTACCTAGATGTGACAGTGCCATCTGGTGGATAACTGTCAAACTAGTAATTTTTGGGGGTCCTTTTTGTAGATAATATAATGGTAAAGGTAGTACTAAACCAAATAACTTCCGGCTGGGTCAAAGTTCAAGGTGCACCAAACTTTTGATAGAGAAGTTAACACAAGTCCTGTGATTGGTGATAAATGTGAGTGTGTTAGTTGTAAAAACAAATAACTTCATCTGGGCAAAAAATGTATGCAATTGTATTTCATCTAGTACCACTGTGTCAAGTAGCCTTGTGCTTGAAACATGTTTGGGGTACCTGTAAAAAACATTACTCAAATTTTGTGCGGAACTAAGGTAGTCAGTCATAGACGCTACCCATTATCTCTGAAATGAGCACTTTCACCCCCATTTTTTTCTGATTCTCTTTAAGGATGAGGGGTGGTAATATTTATATCCATGGTGTTTATGTCGATTGATAGTAGTTTTAGCCACACGTTACTATTGTCATCTATGGGATTTGATTTGGTAGTATGTATACACCCTATAGACAATAAAATGAAAAATAAAAGGTGCAACTTAAAATTGAAATTTAAGAAACTTATATTTGTGAGTGGCTTACTTGCATTTTTAAGTTAAACACTTAGTATTTTATGGAGTTTTACAATTTCATAACGATAACAATGCTTTTGTATACCATAACAGTGGACATTTTGGGTGGGTATATAATTTTAACCACAAGCTTTTTTAATGCACCTGCTTGGCCAAGTATCATATCCAGTGATAATAAAAGTTGTAGAAGCATCACGAGGGGTATATGGCTTTTTCTGTGTGTTCTTTTACCCAGAGACGAAGGCGAGGGGGTAAAAGAGCACACAGAGGGTACATAAAAAGCCATATACCACGAGAAATGCTTCTACAACGAATTTATCTTGCCGACATGTTAAACCATATAGCCAAATAATCAAAATAACGCCAGACAATAATTGTTAACAATTTATTAACGGAGCTGTACCACACGGACGCGAACGAAACCACTTGCCAGTGACGAAAAATAGTTCCATCAATAAACGAGTTTTTAACTTCAAATGTTTGTAATATAGTAAAAATAAAATTAATTATGTATACTTGATTGATTATCAATGTTATTTATAATCTAATTATTGCTTTAGCATTAACTGGGGTGGCTGGAAACTGTTGGAAATTACAGACGGTGTATAAGAGAATTTGGCTCTGCCCACAGGGGTATAAGTGATTTGTCCAACGGCAAACAACCAATGAGATTAAAGAATTTTACATGAAGGCGAGATAATGCTTTTTATGTGCATCCTTGTTTATTTACAGTTTTGTGGAAAATATTACAGCTGCAATATCTATAGGGTGTATACTACTAAATCAAATCCCATAGACGACAATAGTAACATATGTGGCTAAAACTCGTACCTGCAACGTATCAACCGACATAAACGCCACGGATATAAATACTACCACCCCTCACACTTAAAGTGAATCAGAAAAAAATGGGGGTCAAGCTGCTCTGAGATAACGGGTAGCGTCTATGACTACCCTAGTTCCGCACAAAATTCGAGTACTTTGTTTTACAGGTACCCCATACATGTTTCAAGCACAAGACTACTTGACACATTGGTACTAGATGAAATAAAATTGCATTTTTTTTTAACCCAGATAAAACTATTATTTTTTACAACCAACACACTCACATTTATAACCAATCACAGGACTTGTGGTGTTCACTTCTCTATCAAAAGTTCGGTGCACCTCGAACTTTGACCCAGCCGGAAGTTATTTGGTCTAGTACTACCTTTACTGTTATTTGCCCCTTTTTGTAAAAATAGACCAAATACACATGACCATCTGCCTTAATACAACAAACAGGTCTTCTGCCATATTTTGTAAGATAAATTAGAGAGTTAAGAAGAAAGCACCTTGTCCTTGAGTCACTCATATTGAACCAACACATTGTCATGTGGCTTACATTAACAACTGCCACCAAGAGATATAGAACAATGTCATGTCATGGGAACAAAAACAATGCATGCATGTGGATGATTGTTCTCTATGATCAAATAATTAAAATATTCACGAGACCATAGCTTCAACTACAAATTTTTAAAACCTCATATTAAATTCCTTGGAATTTAATTGCATTTATGCAGGGGTTAAGACATGTTTATTTAGGGGACTATTTGGCGTTGCAGTAAGCAATTTGGCAGGAGTAATTAAGGTGACCATGCAGCACATGAATGTCTTTTATGGTCACGTGACGGGCACTTGTTGGAATTGGCGCCGAAGCGGAAGGTAAGAAATCTCTGTGATTTTCTGGTTAAAAATACATTAATAAGCTTCTGTCAATTGTTTGTAGTTACATTCGTAGGCTGGGTGACTTCACAAATAGGATAAATTCCGATTGGGAAAATATGAGGTTGGAAGTTTCGGTGAAATTTCACCTTCCTACTCCCGTCTACAACACCAAGATAAGAGCAATTAAAGGCATTATTGTTTAGAACTGTTACTATGTAGAGACAAACAAGCAATTCTGTACATACTATGACTGGGTTTAAGTAGTTGTTGAGAACTGGAACATCTGCTTTGAATACTGGAATGTTTCCTTGAAACCACGCTGATGAAACAAAATCTGAGAAAGACAAGACTATATTGTTGTGTGAATAAACTTTGGGTTAAATATATTCTTTAGGATCAGCTAACCATCATACAAGCAAGAATGAAACCAATCACACTGACTTATCCTAATTAGTATGCTGAAGTGCATGTGTGTGTATATATATTTATTTATCATATAATATCTTACATTTTCAGTGCAATCAAAGTATGTGATATTTTTCAGATCACATACTTTAAGAATTTGATAACTTTGCGAATTAGATGTAAATTAGTCGAGGTCTCGGCACTAGGTTTATTGACATTTAACCAACGTACTTGGGTGACACTCTATGATTGACATATGCATTCATAGTCATCAAATAAAAACATTTCAATGGCAATTTGACACTGAAAGCTGTCCAGCATTCAGAAAACAAAAAACGTTAGGCATAACTTTATTTTGATGTAAGGACATCCAAAATGATGTCATTTCCATTCAAAAATACACTGCGCCACATATTCTTACGGCATTTGAATATCTAGTAATGGCGGACTGGAATTCAAATTGCTGTACAGTTTACAAAAACATGTTGTATTAAGCTTGAGTTTATATAATAAAGAGATTATTACCCTCATGTATTTCGGTATCGCCAAAGGCTCGCATAATACAATTTTTATTCCTAATATATGATATTGATGATACCGAAAAACACTCTGGTAATATATATATATATATATATATATATATATATATATATATATATCTAACGTATATATATATATATATATATATATATATATATATATATATATATACTAGCCGGCATTAATAACGCAATTTCCTTTTGTCAAAATAATATACGTTCCGGTTGGACTTCGTTGACGCTATTCGTCAATGTACATGGTACAGTGGTACACATTATTTCAGCAGCATGTAAAGGTCGACTTCCGGCCTGTTCCCAACATAAGGGGAACAACGCTAAAAACGCATTATCCGTTAAATCGCGCACACGCAACCACTTGGCGAAATAACACTTTGCATGTGCATTTCCTGATACCCGGGCACACTCAGAACACGCGGGTGGCAATGAGTATCTCACTCCTACACGATGCCTCCTCAACCCGATATCAAGCCATTGGCTTGTTGAATGCCGGAAACTCGACAGGGACCGTCAACCATTACCGCCGTCGTTCGGGCACACCACGTGTCGTTCGGGCACACCAACGACCAATAGACAGGACCGGAGCATACGGTTGCGGCACCTGCGCAATCGGTTTTTGACAGCCGCAAGCACTGCCAGGACTGAAGTGGGAACCAGGGGACGACTCATCAGCGCCCGAACTGTCCGGAGACGTCTTGCCGCAGCACGACTGCATTGCCACCGACCCTACCGTGGCCGTATCCTCCTGCACAGACATCGTCAAGCAAGACTCTTATGGGCCAGGAATGGTGGGCATTTGCGACCCAGGAGATGGCGAGATGTCATCTTCTCGGATGAATCGAGATTTAACGTGAGTGTCACGGACAGACGTCGTTGCATTTACCGCCGTCGCGGAGAACGTGTCGCGCAGGCCTGTGTTCTGGAGAGGGACCGCTACGGGGGCGGCGGAGTCATGGTTTGGGACGCCATCAATGCTGACTTCCGGTCCGAACTCGTGGTGGTACAGGGAAACCTTAATGCTCAACACTACGTCGACAACATCCTGCGGCCGGTCCTCCTCCCATTGATGAGACGGCATGGCGGAAACAGGCTCGTCTTCCAGTAAGACAACGCTCGGCCGCACACTGCCAGGCGTACACAGGCGTTTCTTCGTGCCCACCATGTCACTGTGTTGGACTGGCCAGCAGTTTCCCCGGACATGAACCCAATAGAGCACATGTGGGACGAGCTGGGACGTCGTGTTCAAAACCAACCGAATCCACCACAGAACTTCGCTGAGCTACAGCAGGCATTGCAGCATCACTGGGCAGCCATCCCACGACGTGTGGTGAGGCGCCTGTGCATGTCCATGCCTAGGAGGCTGCAGGCGTGCATCGCAGCACATGGAGGTCACACGAAATACTGACCCCCATGACGTTGACATCGCCAGAGACGTTATGTGCAATTCACTGTTGGCGGCTGACAGTGCCAGTCAGATGGGCCAGTGGTTGGTCTCACTGGTGGCATCAGTTTCATTTTTGTGGGATCTCGCATAATAAAATAAACCATGATCATTTCCGAGATTGCGTTTTTATTGCCACCTAGTATATATATATACATGTATATATAAATACACAATGTATATATATATATATATATATATATATATATATATATATATATATATATATATATATAAATATATATATATACACACCGTATATAAATATATATATATATATATATATATATATATATAAGTTTGTTTTGTTTAACGACACCACTAGAGCACATTGACTTATTTATCACTGACTATTGGATGTCAAACATTTGGTAAATTTTGACATATAGTCTTAGAGAGGAAACCTGCTACATTTTTCCATTAGTAGCAAGGGACATTTTATATGCACCATCCCACAGACAAGATAGCACATACCACAACCTTTGATATACCAGTCGTGGTGCAATTGCTGGAGTGAAAAATAGTCCAATAGGCCCATCGACAGGGATCGATCACAAGCAGAGCTTTACCACTGGGTTACGTCCCGCCCTGCACCCTGCACGTGTATAAGGAAATGGGTTCCAGTTCCGCTAAAATGATATGCAGTAATGGATTAAATTTTTTATTCATTCATTCAACTTATTTCCGGATTTATATCTAATTAAGATTCAAGCACATTGTCCTGGGCACATACCTCAACTATATGTTCAGGATAGTGGGTTAGTGGTTAGTGGTTAGTGAGAGATGTCGGTGTAGTGGCCTTATACACCTACCCATTGAGTTGTAAAACTTGTTCTGAGTGGGAGCCGATACTGGGGTATGAGCCCAGTACCTACCAGCCTTATGTCCGATGGCTTAACCACTACGCACTGAGGCCGATTAAAATTTTTAAGTACTACATGTTTACATTCGGATACACGTGTATAACAAAATGGGTTCTAGTTTCACTAAAATGATGTCGGATGGATTTAAATTTTAAATACTATATGTTTACATTTGGGTGGACATGTATAAGGAAATGGTTTCCACTTCCAGTAAAATGATGTACCCAATCTAATAGTTGGTTATTAATGTACATGTAAAAGTAAATAAATACTTACACATAATAACAGTCGGTAACATTTTACATATGAAGATCATGAACTTGGATATGCTTTCCACCACAACAGAACTGAAAACATAAATACAACAAGCAGGAAATTATTATTTTATTTAACCTTCTTGTGACATTATATATGAAAAAGCTGGACTACTGTATTGAGGTGTACAAGAACTTAGTTTAAGTTGAATATACTCAAACAATATAAATTATCTAATATGTGTATCCTGTATGTTGTTTTTAAATAAATTGATATTCACACGAACACATTACAAATGTATTATAATTGCAGCTAGATATTTTGTAACATTATAACATATTGCCAAATTATTTTGGATACAAAAAAAGACAAGGAATGTTTACTTAAAGACACCCGAGTACATTAAAAACTGCAACTATATTGTCGTGTGAGAGCTAAAAGGTTGTAAGTGGCAGATACGTCCTAAAAAGTCTTTTTTGCATATTGGAATCGCCATCCCCGATTACATATTGTCACGTAACAGACAGATACGACTTTCCTCCGATTAGCTTGCTGTCCATTATGTGAACACGACTGATCGTATGTGGTAGATACACCCTTTTTAAATAGTGTTAGTTATATAATTATTTCTGACATAGGTCGTATGTGCCAAATACGACCCATATGCATTCTTTGTTATTGGTTTGTGATAGAAATTACAAATGCGAAGTACAATAGGGCATACATTATATCAATATTTTTATGTGCTTGAATCCTAAAAATAATATGACTTTTGTCGTCGTGAGAGCCTGGTCTAATATGGAAAAAAAATTGATAATGCATGCAATGAACCATTTGGCAACAGACAAGAATCGTGTCTGTATATATAAATAGGAATTGCAGTAATATTATTGTTTGTATGGTTTGCTATTTTATGTGCACCATAATTATAATAATAAAAACATTGAAAAACAAATATATATTTTGAAGTTTTTTTTAATCGAAGCACATTGTAATGTGTATCTGTAGATACAATTTTAATTCATAATAATGTTGTATGTGACATATATGACCACAGTGCAAGCATAATTGCACTGATTTTGGATGTATTTAATTGTATGTTACGGTGATAAAGTTTCGTCTTTCAGCTGCCTTTGAAGATTTATAGTAGTCTATATGTAGACATTATGGATTAACAATATTGCACATACAGATGCAATTGTAAGTTATCCAGGACAAAGTCCAGTAACAGAAGACAGTGTAATCAGACATAAGGTTAAAAGGCGAATAAAGTGAATGTGGCCTCAACATAAACGACAGCAAGATATATGAATTTTGATTAACTTTACAGTTAACAAATATTTGCAACAGAATGTTGAATGTGAACATGCCACAACACACACACCAAAACATTAGCACAAAATAGCATGCACAACAGAAGCTGAACATCACAAAGCACACACAACATAAGCTGAACATGATATAGCTCACACAACAGGACCTGAACATGACATAGCTCACACAACAGAACCTGAACATGACATAGCTCACACAACAGGACCTGAACATGACATAGCTCACACAACTGGACCTGAACATGACATAGCTCACACAACAGGACCTGAACATGACATAGCTCACACAACAGGACCTGAACATGATATATAGCATACATAACTGAACTTGGCACATCAATGACAAGACCTGAACATAACATAGCAAAAAGCTGAACATGAGAAGATAATCACCATAAAACAAATGAACATGACATAGCACTTGTGACAGTTTATTTGATTGTTTTGTTTAACGACACCACTTGAGCACATTTATTAATTAATCATCGGCTGTTGGATGTCAAACATTTGGTAATTATGACTCGTAGTCATCAGAGGAAACCCGCTACATTTTTTCTAATGCAACAAGGTATCTTGTATATGCACTTCCCCACACAGGACAGCACATACCATGGCCCTTATCCAGTCACTTGCGACAAAACCTGAACATGACATAGCGCTCACAACAGAACCTGAACATAATAGAGAACTCACAACAAAACCTGAACATGATGTGGCACACACAACAGAACCTGAACGTGACATAGTACACACAACAAAACCTGAAGAAGAACATGACAGAACACACATACAACATACCATGATCATGATGTAGCACACACAACAGACCCACAAAATAATTTAGCACACACACAACAGAAACTGGAGGACTGATCACTTAACACTGAATAAAACACGGAGAGAACACTGCCCATAACATAGTCTGGAGATATCACTGAACACACATCATACATAACCTGGAGATATCTCTGAACACAGCACCTGAAGAGATCACTGAACACAATAGAACCTGGAGAGATCACTGAACACATAAAAGAACCTGGAACTATCACTGGACTCACAACAGAACCTGGAGAGATCACTGAACACACAACAGAACCTGGATAGATCACTGAACACACAACAGAACCTGGATAGATCACTGAACACACAATATAACCTGGAGAGATCACTGAACACACAACAGAACCTGGAGAGATCACTGGATTCACAACAGAACTTGGATAGATCACTGAACACACAACAGAACCTGGAGAGATCACTGAACACACAATATAACCGGGAGAGATCACTGGACGCACAACAGAACCTAGAAATATCACTGGACTCACAACAGAACCTGGAGAGATCACCGAACACACAATAAAACCTGGAGAGACCACTGGACACATAACAGAACCCAGAGAGATCACCAAATACGCAACAGAATCTGGAGAAATCACTGAACACACAATAGAACCTGGAGAGATCACTGGACACACAGCAGAACCTGGATAGATCACTGGACACACAGTAGAACTTGGAGAGGTCACTGGACACACAACAGAACCTGGAGAGATCACCGGACATGCAATATAACCTGGAGAGATCACTGAACACACAACAGAACCCGGAGAGATCACCAAATACACAACAAAACCAGGAGTGTGCACTCAACACACAACAGAACCCGGAGAGTACACCCAACACACAGCAGAAGTTGTTGGGGTTACTGTTCACTCAATATAACCTGGACAGAATCCTGCATACTCAACAGATGGACATGGTATAGTGTTTGCTACTTCTGGATTTGATATTCAGTACACATCCTAATTGGAAATGTAAACTCTATATCCTTTGAATGAGCTTCACTTGAACCCGGTGTATCCCAAACCAATAAGCTGTTAAACATAGGTTCTTCATTAACGATACCATCTTCAATTTGCTTAACTATTCTGGTTTGTCTGTCACACTAGCTGATAAATCAGGTAGCCAATTCCCCCCCCCCACCCCCCCCCTGAAATAATAGGGTCAAATTCACATTTTTGTAAATTATGACCATTATGTCCAACATAAACTAGACTAAAAATATTAATACTTTCTCTATTACTTTATATATGCTCTTCAAATGACACATGATATAAAAATGTATAACATGCCCTTTCACTCCATGTCATTTTCTGTTACCCTGGTTATTAACCAATGCAAACACAGGAAATATTTTCAAATGAACTCAGTTTTGTGCCCCCCCCCCCAAAAAAAATCCGTTAAATTATGAATGAAATGAAACATTAATTTTGTATTCTCATGATGGCTGGTAGATGGGAGAGAGACTGATTTTAAGGTCAGATCACGTCAGGTCATAGGACTTAATTAACATGCACATTCAGAGCAAACTGTTGTAGCGCACACCTACCATGGGCGCAGGTGCTGACCCATGCTGGCTCCTCTGTCCAGAACCAGAAAGGGTGTCAACCGTTTGGGATGGGTGGGAGGAGGGACCGCCCGCGCTGGCAAGTGCAAGAGAACACCAGAAGCCTGACCAGAGTTGGTAGTGGGTAATTTGGCACATAATTTGGAACAGTTCATTGATAAGAAATGGAGCCATTTGGGTAATTTTGACTTAGTTTGCCGAATTGTAGCTCATACTAGTTGATTTTTACTGCGTGTGGTGCTTATATAGTGCTAGAGTTAGCTCCCTTGGTTACAACAGGTGCACATACCTTCTAACTTACAATTATATTTTACTGGCATTAATAGTAATATATTAGTAATAAAAAAAATAAAGAAGAACAAAAGTCATGCATTTATATTCTTGTTCTTCTGAACATGAATTCAAACATTAAAAATAATTTGTATGTAATATTTAAGGATTGTCTATTATTTCTTTTACGTTCATCGGGTTATGAACAAAAAAAATCTTCTGCAAACTGTTTCTCTCACATTAGTTTGCGGATGATTTTTTTTCATACCCAGATGAACGTAAAAGAAATTTCAGACAATACTTATAATTCAATCTGAAACATACTTACTAATAATAACATTAAAAGTTCAGATTTTATTTTGAATAATTGTTTTTGTGAAACAATAATGCTCAGTAAGACCAATTACCAATATAAAATGATGTCATCAGATATATATGATGTTCCCTGACAATGTCATTTTTACATTCATTGAGATATGAACAAACTCCTGTTGTTGCATCTGGACCAATGGGATGACATTATATTGTAATGAATGTAACGGAAAGTTAATTATTAATAATTAACCAAGGAAACAGATAAATACCTAACAACATTAGTTAAACGAAGTTTTAAGCCATCTTTTGCAGACACACAAAAGTTTGTTCCATGCATCGCTATCTGAAAAAAAAAGCAAACATAATAGACATCGTCTAAAATTTAAAAAAATAATTAATGTGTATCTTAACTGTATATAGATTTAATAATTAAAGGAATAATCGGGCTACACTTTTAGACTGGTATGCATAGTTAATGATATTTAATGCACAGTATTACTTAATCAACAAATATATAGGTATATTTAATTAATAAAACAGTAAAAATGTGACAGTGACATATAAATATATATAACAGGAGCAGCCATTTTGCTCCATTCCCAATGAATCCACCTTCTGATGAGCACATTCCCAGTCTGGAGCTCCACGCGGTAAGACGTGTTTCTTCCGCTTGTACACACTGCACGTGCTTTCGTGTGCTCGACTTGGGGGTCCTTCATTTCGTTGTTTTTGTCAGCGAAGTGAAGTTTTCTACTGGGATGTATGCGGCCATTGGAACTGAATGAACGCTGGAACGCTTCTCGTTTCGACAGCCTGCTCCACCAGGTTGGATTCTTTTTTTAGCGAGATTCCTTGCCTCCATGTCATTTCTCCGTCTGACTGTCGACTTGTTTTTTTCGTGACTCGTATGACGGCCATTCTGCAGAACGCCACGGTTGTTCGCGTTTAGTCTCTACATGTCCGAGCTTGTCCTAGCAGCACTGGAAGATTGACCACCCCACTCTAAGAAGAAATAGGAGGGCGGGGTCGGCCCTACTACTCTTTTTCTAGACTTCACCTTGCGTTATAGTGATACCATCTCGTATCCTCCGGAGTCGAGCCCGTCCACACCACTATACCAACCCATGACGACTGGACTATACCCTAGTCTGATACTCTCTCTCGTTCAGACGGATCCGGCTTCTCAAGATCTGTATTTCAGCACAGCACTACACCTTCAACATCTATCGACTGTCAATCTAGGGGTTTTCTTGACGGGATGCAACCCATCTCGTCCCTTTAAGCTGTGCACCCAAACGGCCTTAACGAGGCCACTCGCGTGGACATATCGATCGGACTTTAAACTTTTAGATCTGCATTCAAAATTCCATGTCGAAATTACTTCTTTTTTAAAAATATTATTAAATAGTCCGATCCTCTCTTTTTTCTCTTATTTAATTTTGGACTGTCCTTCTAAAATGCTCCAAATTATATAAATATTCAGCCGAGCAGTCAATTCTTTTTATTTTTGGCTTGTAACCTTTTTCTTTTTTTATTTATTCTATTAACTATTTTACTAATTGCTATTATCAAAATTCTGCCCATTTTCACCCCCCCCCCCCCCCCCCCCCCCCCCCCCCCATCCCGAGTCAGGCCACCGATCTTATCGGAGTTCGGACTCGGGATGGGCGTGTTCGAAACCCTAGTGATATATGGGCACGTTAAACTAGTTATCATCATCATCATCTGATGAGCAAGTCTTAGTCTTAAAATGTCTGTTTCATCATACTGCAAAAATGGTGATACGTTAAATGCAACATTTTTAAAATGCATTTTTCACCATGTACAACATTTGTATACATATGTATATGCCAATATATAAACACCAGTGATGTACAAAATTGTTATATCATATGAAGCAATTACTCTTAATAACAACTTTGCCATGGAATGACATTTTTTGTCTGTGTGCATGTGATAAGGTGCTAATTTCAGGATAATGTGTTTCAGAAATATGTTAATAGCTATTAACTGCAAGATGATGCCCTGCATATTGTTTTTTTTTTTTAAATGGTAAATTGTTTTTTGTTTTTTTGTTTTTTTAAATTGTTTATTGCCCCAAAATACATTGGTAGTGTTAGGATTGGGGACTCCTAATTCACCACCTTACAAAATAAGCTATATTTGTACATTTAACTAATAAAGACATGTTGAAAACAATATTTTGCACAACAATTTGGAAACAATAATTGTTAGTATAAAAACACACATTCATGTACAATTATGTCAATAAATATTGATCTTAACTTTTGTAAATATATTGTGAGATGTATATTGGGAGCAAGTAAAACAATAGGATTTATAATATACACCATTGGAATTCCAGAAAACAAAAGCAAGAACAAAAAGAAGAAGAGTAGAAAAGACAGAATAAATAAATAAATATAGATCAAATAAAATAAATAGTATATAAAAAGATACTTGCATAAGAATTAGACAAAAGGAGAGAGAGAGAGAGAGAGAGAGAGAGAGAGAGAGAGAGAGAGAGAGAGAGAGAGAGAGAGAGAGAGAGAGAGAGCGTGTAAGCGAAAGATATTTGTAAATAATGAAAGTATTTTCTCTGTATTAATGCAAGTTGATTCTTGTTTGATATATTAAAAAATATGAACCCAGTCTCGTCTTTTTAACCCAAAGCACGAACTATTTAATGAAATGTTTGTAGATCAACCACGATTGACCAAATTTGGTCCAGTCACAATTGCGAAATGCAAGAAACTTTTCAGTATTGTAATTAAAAGTTATTATTTTTTTTAAACGATTGTACATTTGGTACTACCCCAATATACTTCATCCTGTATATATACTGCTTTGCAAGTAATATAATTAAATTTAATATATCATCTGCCCTATATCATGTATTTGAAATATTATATCTGTAACAGTAAAATGGAGATGTGTAATATGAGTACATTCTGTTTTTAACAATCCCTGTAGGTTTTACCAAAATGTTTGTATTAATGGACAGAACCAAAATAAATGAATAAGGGTTTCTGGTACAGATTTAAATTGTTTTGATAATATCTTATTTCATGTTTTTTTTGTCAAATATGATTTATATCTCATCAAGTGAAGTTTGCAATCATATCTCACAATAGTTCTGGCTTAACACTTTCTACTGTGTCAATAACACATTTTTTTCCTACTCTGTATAAATAAAAACAAAGATATGGCTTCTACCCTACCCCCACTATAGTCTGTGACCCTCCCCACTAGAGATTATGCCCCTGTAATCGAGATATCATTCATACGGGCCAGTAATTGTAACTGATCGACAAATATTGTACATGATGTTTGAAGTAAATAATTTCTTTGAGGTTTATAGAAGGCCCAGGATAGCAGAAAATGTGTATATGTAGCAAGTTTTTCTAAAAATAGTTTACTTGGGAGCATGACTCCCCCCCCCCTCCACAAACACAATACTTTGTACGCCACAGTGTAACCCATCTCCCACCCTTGCATAAATCCCTCACGCCTGACCATACAAGTAACGTACGGAGCGGGTAAAGCGCTCACCTAATCAGTCTAGGTTTGATCCATGGGCCATTTCTCATCCCAGCCAGTGCACCGCGACTGGTATATCAAAGGCTGTGGTATGTGCTATCCTGACTGTGGAATGGTGCATATAAAAGATTCTTTGTTGCTAATGGAAACAATGTAGTGTTTGACATCCAATAGCCGATGATTATTAAATCAATGTGTTATAGTGGTGTTGTTAAACAAAACAAAAAAACTTTAAACATGTAACATACTCATTTTTTAAATGTTATACTTTTTTTCTGAAATCGAGGTTGGTAGAACGTGTGGCAGTTTTGCAACATGGGGTACCCGAGAAATCAATTGGTAGATTAGCGAATGATAAAAATACAATCTGATTAAAATTAGCTCTGCTGGTCTATTAGTAGATCTAACAGCATTGTGTGGACTCCCATGTCTAGGTGACATTTCATCTATAAATAACATTTAATTATCGACCAATTACACTTTGCCTTTTATAGCGTTATTCGGCATACAAATTCTAAAAATATCGGGCGAGACTATTTACGCAATAGGCGAACTTGTTGGTCTATTTCAACATTAAAAAAACAGGGGAAAAGTGCAGTGATAAACTCTGGATTGTATACTAGTATAAACAGATTTTATGGCTATACCATCACGTTTTTTTTTTTTTTTTGTCCTGAAATGAATTTTATATAAAATTTTATATTGAAATTAGTTTCCGGCATAAATGTACTTCGTAATTCACCCGAATCATTTCATATACCCTCGGCATAATCCCGAATGTTTTCAAATTCTTTTTAAATCACTGGCATTATTTTGCAAGTAAGGTTTTGATTGGTCGAATGAAAGGTCAACTAGACATGAGCTCCAACGGGGTGCTGTTAGATCCATAGGTAATAGTAATTAGCCAGTGGAGCTAATTTTAATTAGATTGATAAAAATAAATATAATTTAAAAACATTTCAAAATTTGGAAACTGTCAATAAAACCAGTAAAAGCTCTAGTCATCAATTAATAAGCAATTAGTACCGAACTAACAGTGTCTTGATATCGGCCGGTGCATTCATGCAGCTGCACGAAATAATAACTATATGCAATAGTCGATATCAAAACACTAAACAAATATGCATTAGTTTGGTCATATTTCGATTAATTTATGACTTTTAGTTTTATAGACAATGAAAAAAACATTTGGGACACTTTTTTTATCATCCACTAATTAAGCATCTGTGAGTGAAATGGTAGGCCCTACAGCTCTCTGTAGAATACAAAAGTTTTATTTATTTATTTCACATTTGATGGTGCACATAAATTTTTGGCATTCGTAATATATCTGGTCATTTGCACATCGTGTTTAGAAAAATGTTATGACCGAAATACATGACTTGCGCTAAAGCTAAATCATTAAATCTTCAATGTGGCAATAGTCCATGGCAGTAGAATTCGGCACTACACTTGCGTAGTAATAAGCCGAAGAGTTCACTTTTCAAGGGAGCTAACCTATTTTCGGTCATCTCCTATGGGGCTACCAATTTTTACTGAGGGCTACTAGATTTTATAATCTGGCAGCCCGATGGGTTACCACTGAAACTACTTAAGGTCAAGGCCAGGGCCCCGTTCCATGAAGTGATCTTATCCCTAAGTTGATCTTAGGGCTAAGGCTATTAGGGCTGGTTTGATGTGGATCAATAATTGCTAGTGTTCCACACAAAAATTCCACCTGTAGTGAGAGATATAGTAGACACAAAGGTTTTCCATTTTGCAAAAGATATATTTTTCTGAATGTCATTTGATTTACATTCCTACAATAAAATAAGAAAGTAACAGCTCAGCTAATACATGTTGTAACAATTTACATTTCATTCATTTCAACTCATTTTCATGCTTACCAGTATATCTAATTAAGGTTCAAGCATGCTGTCCTAGGCACACACACCTCAGCTATCTGGGCTGCCTGTCCAGGACAGTGGGTTAGTTGTTAATTTATTAGTGGTTAGTGAGAGAGAAAAGGATGTAGTGGCCTTACACCTACCCATTGAGCCCTTAAGAACTCGCTCTGGGTTGGAGCAAAATTAGAACCTAATAAGAAAATTTAAAAATAAATAACCTCACAAGAACTTACCATAACATATGCTGTACTGGACAATTGCTTCAGAACTTTCTCCAAGCACCAAAAACACCATTTGAAACATCTGCAAACAAATATAATTATCAATAATAGTAATAAACACAGAAAAAATTATACTTTTTTTTAAAATGATGTTTAACGACACCCCATCACAAAAATAGAGATTGGCTATTAGGTGTCAAACAAACATCAATACAATTATTTCCATTAAAATAAAAATTGTATAATGAGGTAAAACAGTGGAAAGAATACAATAGAATACAATACAAATATCAAGGTAAGTATGTTTTAATACTTTGTATTGAAATCAGAATGTTTTAAAAACTTAAAAAATAATTTTGGGTGGAATTTAAAAGATTTCAAAACATTTCTGTTGCCAAATATATTATTTCTAATTGGCTTCAGATGATTACACTCAACTAAAATACATGGGACATTTTGTTCAATATCGCATTGCGATTTGCTAAGCAAGTTTCAGAGATTGCTACACAATTTTAAAAACATTAAACAGTAGTTGCTAAACAATTTTCAATTGACTAGAAATATTGCTAATCAAGATTGTGAAAACAAAATACTGGGTATGTTCCCTGAAATATGGCACATAGTACACAGGTAAGTGTGCACACCAAGAAAAATACTTCTTTAATATAAATAAAAATGACGGAAGAGAACAGTTTGTTAGAGCTGGATTGGAAAATAAAATCCAGGCTACATATTTATAACTATTCCTAACTTAAGTTCATTTAAACCCTAAGATTCATACTAAACTAGTCATCGTACTTAAGTGGTATTCATAATATAACTTAAGTATTAATCATTTGTTAGTATATGATACATAAATCTAATTATTATACCCATATGGTTAAAAATATCTTGGTACATATCAAAGCGATATGTCCCACTAGAACGCCAAGTGGGACGTAACACTCTGACGTCATCTAATAGTGCACTACAACCACAGGAATGTCAACTAAACGAGCTGAGTGATATAAATTAAGATTGATTATGGGTAATAAATAGGATATTAAACTCGCTACCATTTCGTATCACGTTTCTGTCCGTTATTTTACGAGGTACTGAAACATGACACGAAATGGAAGCTTGTTTAACATCCTCCAAATATCATGCCTAAAGTTGCAACATGTCACTGCTAGGATTTCAAGACACATCTCAGGTTGATTTTCATGGTTTGCCTCTGTGCCAACACCTTGAAAAGGGACAAATTGAAGGAGATACACGTATGTCAAATACTGTTGTGTTAATACTGATACAGGCACTTGTGCAGGACATTGTGCAGAGGGTTTAGACCAGCAAGCAGGTCGTCTAGAATTTTTATAAAATCCATTAGCCATGGTATCAGTGATTTAAAAAATTTACTAGCCATGATTAAAAATTCATTAGCCCTACATTACGGCACTTTAAGTTTATAAATTTCATTAAATAATAGTAATAATTGGATATGTCACCTAAAGAGGGAGATAGAGCTTAAAAACACTAACATTGGAGGTGGAAGCAGGATATTCATATTTATAAAACAGACTTTTATGTAACTGCAACATTTGACAAAACAATTCACTAGCCGTCAGGCATGGCAATAGTAGTTATTTACTAGCCCAACATTGAATATCACTAACCATGGGAGTGGGGCTACCATATATATATATAATCTAGAAGCCCTGAGCAAATGAATTTTCTACGGAAGGTGGGGTTGTGTTTATATGTTCTCCTAAAAAATGTGGACAGGGGTCAAACTGTAAGATCATGTTGTGAAGGGGCATGCATAGGCCTTTTTAGGCACTAACATCTACCTGGTATACAGTTTTTATCATGCACAAAAACAGGAGAAAGCAAAAAAAAAACTTGAGGGTTAATAAATTATATCTAATATTAAAATACAAAGGTAAATTTACTGTAAATCGGGATAGAGTAGGCAATGTCTCGATTTTCACAAACATGGGGGGAAAAAATTTAATATTAATCTGGTTTACAGTTACTAAGGTTGACTACAGTCACTTTTCGCATCCTTGTTTTGGCTTCATACACAATAAATATAGCATATCTTATCGTAATATTACTTGAAATCCATATTTTGTAAAAGGTAAACAAAATTAATCAAAAGAATGTTCAAAAGTAATGTTCAAACAAAAATTCAATAGCAATTTTGCATTGGAATTTTTCCAGCATTCTTAAAATGGAAACATCGTGTACCCAGTTTATGGTTATTATAAGGAGATGCAAAATGATATCATTCAAATTGAAAATTACAATGGTTCGCTACATTAAAACAAAAAACTGGTCTATAGTAACTAACCTTAATTGATCCCTATCAAATTTTTCTATAACAAGCAGACGTGTTTACAGGTCGGTATTTTTTCTTCTTCATAATTTTGGACAAAATATTAATTTGAAGTTTTAAAAGATGAGAGAAAAAAAAAAAAGGTACCTTTTGTCAAATATATCATATCAAAATATTACCGTTGGATGTTTTACTTCTTGTGTATGAAGCCAAAACATGGGACCGAAAAGCGACTATCGGTGACCTTAGTATTTGCTATTACATCTATTTTCCCCCAACCATTCCAACCTCCCCTACCCTAAAAAATGCTGAATTTAAAATAAAAATGTATCACAAAACTACTGGTAGATTAATGGCAGATTTCCTCATTTTGACACATCAAGTTCAGACTCAGTAAACAATGTAAGATTTTAAAAGATTGTTAAAAATATAAAACTTACTTCATAACTAATTTTGCAGCTGCATTTTTTGCATTCTTCAGTCGACTTTCAACTGTTTCTAGTAAAACTCGAATGAGCTGAACAAGTGTAATAATCAATGAGCCAAATGCAATTGATCCCACATGGTACCTACAAAGAAAAGCAATGCCTCTCCCAATAATTGGTTGGAATCACATGACTAACAAATTTGCAATATTAATTTTATCATTTGTGGCCCATCCCAAGAGAACAAAGCATAAACCTTTTTCAGTACTTGATCTACAGACTTGCCAACACTAAAAATTGTGAAATAAAGTGAAAAAAGTATTCTGAGAGTACTGCTAAAGCAATACATGTCCCCTATACCGGGCATAAGATATTTTCATATCTCCTAAGTTCAGGCCCATAATTCTGTGAAAAATGGGTAAATAGCCATGAAAATCGAACTTGTTTTGTAACAGCTAGTACATGATAAAGCTATACATAAAACTTTAGCTCAGTGTTTTGAAGCATTGCAAAAAAAAGTATATGTGGGACAGACGGAAAACTAATTTTCTTATCTCCTTTGATCAAGAGCCATAACTCTGTAAATCGTGACAAAAGTCGAATTTTTTCTGTAACAGTGCACGATAAAACTATACAAAAAGTTTGAACTCCATATTTTAAATCATTGTAAAATACAAATCTGGAATTTAGGGGGCCATATCTCTATCAAGCAAGAGTACTGGTAAGGTACATGATACACCCTTCAGGAGTTTGATGGAAAACCATAGATATTAATGAATATGTTACGGGTATGATTCAATTCTAAGTATGTGAAATGTTTGAAATGGGATGATGGATGAACAGTTTGTTTTGGACCAACTACTGATGATACTGTATCCATTGGAGAAGGTACTGTCTGATTAATGACGTTATTGTTCTTTATTAGAAAGGGAAATTTTGTTTAGAATCCAAAGTTGTTCCTACATGTGAGGTTTGATGGTCTTGTATGTATCTGTATGCAAGATATGGTCCGGACAAGGATTTACTGTTATGTGCAGTAGACTGTGAAAAGTAGGTCACAGTTCGTAGTAATAGTATGCGACACACCGCCATCTCAAGTTGTTCCTACATGTGAGATTTGATGGTCCTGTATGCATCTGTATGCAAGATACAGTCTGGACAAGAAAAAGTTAAGAGACGGATGTGCAAACAACACCATACCATAATACGACCCACTATAGGCGGGCATATAAAATGGGTACATTTACATGAAAGTCAAACGTAATCTGTTACAGTATATAATAAAGTTATGTACAAATATCTCAATATTTTGAGGCATTGTGAAAAAAAATACAGACGGACAGACAGACATCTAAGGATGGAAACGAAACCTATAGTCCACTCGAGTTGGACCAGTAGGGGACTAGTAACATTAGAAAATATCTATTCTCCCGTCAGAATGCTGTATACACATCTCCAATGACTAGCATTAGTTTCTACACCTCACTTCATGCGACTGTGAAAATCATTTGGTGCAGAGGGTATTCAAGTGTTATTATGGTGAGCGCTTTCACTGTACATGCATATCATTTAATGAAACACTCATTCAGATACAGAACAAGTTTCACTGTACATGTATCTCATTTAATGAAACACTCATTCAGATACAGAACAAGTTTCACTGTACATGTATATCATTTAATGACACACTCATTCAGATACAGAACAAGTTTCACTGTACATGTATATCATTTAATGACACACTCATTCAGATACAGAACAAGTTTCACTGTACATGTATCTAATTTAATGACACACTCTTTCAGATACAGAACAAGGTTCACTGTACATGTATATCATTTAATGACACACTCATTCAGATACAGAACAAGTTTCACTGTATATGTATCTCATTTAATGACACACTCATTCAGATACAGAACAAGTTTCACTGTACATATATATCATTTAATGACACTCTCATTCAGATACAGAACAAGTTTCACTGTACATGTATCTCATTTAATGACACTCATTCAGATACAGAACAAGTTTCACTGTACATGTATCTCATTTAATGAAACACTCATTCAGATACAGAACAAGTTTCACTGTACATGTATCTCATTTAATGAAACACTCATTCAGATACAGAACAAGTTTCACTGTACATGTATCTCATTTAATGACACTCATTCAGATACAGAACAAGTTTCACTGTACATGTATCTCATTTAATGACACACTCATTCAGATACAGAACAAGTTTTACTGTACATGTATATCATTTAATGACACACTCATTCAGATACAGAACAAGTTTCACTGTACATGTATCTCATTTAATGACACACTCATTCAGATACAGAACAAGTTTCACTGTACATATATATCATTTAATGACACACTCATTCACATACAGAACAAGTTTCACTGTACATGTATCTCATTTAATGACACTCATTCAGATACAGAACAAGTTTCACTGTACATGTATCTCATTTAATGACACACTCATTCAGATACAGAACACGTTTCACTGTACATGTATCTCATTTAATGAAACACTCATTCAGATACAGAACAAGTTTCACTGTACATGTATCTCATTTAATGACACACTCATTCAGATACAGAACACGTTTCACTGTACATGTATCTCATTTAATGACACTCATTCAGATACAGAACACGTTTCACTGTACATGTATCTCATTTAATGACACTCATTCAGATACAGAACACGTTTCACTGTACATGCATATCATTTAATGACACTCATTCAGATACAGAACAAGTTTCACTGTACATGCATATCATTTAATGACACACTCATTCAGATACAGAACAAGTTTCACTGTACATGCATCTCATTTAATGAAACACTCATTCAGATACAGAACAAGTTTCACTGTACATGCATCTCATTTAATGACACTCATTCAGATACAGAACACGTTTCACTGTACATGTATCTCATTTAATGACACTCATTCAGATACAGAACACGTTTCACTGTACATGCATATCATTTAATGACACTCATTCAGATACAGAAATCTCATTTAATGAAACACTCATTCAGATACAGAACAAGTTTCACTGTACATGCATCTCATTTAATGACACACTCATTCAGATACAGAACAAGTTTCACTGTACATGTATATCATTTAATGACACACTCATTCAGATACAGAACAAGTTTCACTGTACATGTATATCATTTAATGACACACTCATTAAGATACAGAACAAGTTTCACTGTACATGTATATCATTTAATGAAACACTCATTCAGATACAGAACAAGTTTCACTGTACATGCATATCATTTAATGACACACTCATTCAGATACAGAACAAGTTTCACTGTACATGTATCTCATTTAATGACACACTCATTCAGATACAGAACAAGTTTCACTGTACATGTATCTCATTTAATGACACACTCATTCAGATACAGAACAAGTTTCACTGTACATGTATATCATTTAATGAAACACTCATTCAGATACAGAACAAGTTTCACTGTACATGTATCTCATTTAATGACACTCATTCAGATACAGAACAAGTTTCATTGTACATGTATCTCATTTAATGAAACACTCATTCAGATACAGAACAAGTTTCACTGTACATGTATCTCATTTAATGACACTCATTCAGATACAGAACAAGTTTCACTGTACATGTATCTCATTTAATGAAACACTCATTCAGATACAGAACAAGTTTCACTGTACATGTATATCATTTAATGACACTCATTCAGATACAGAACAAGTTTCACTGTACATGTATGGGTTATTATCAGATAAAGTCCCAAATTCAGGTTTGTACTTTCAAAAATAACAAGTAACAATTTTTTTTTTAATTATTAGATGACTTGATAGATAAACATGAGGGGATCCTATGCCAGCGTTAGCAGCACACTTTTCTTCCAAAAAAGTAATAAATAGCCGTATCAAAACTAGGTCACCTCGCTCATTTTGTCAGTACCGTAACATGATTGTAAATTAATCACAAATTAATAACAAAACATACGACACGAAAACATGTTATCCCTAACTAAATTTGAAAGGTTTTCTACAAGTTGAGTGTTTTGTTTGTTTTTCTAATGGCTGTAAATAATAAATACTGAATTTAAATTAACACTATATTGTTTAAACAATGTGCAAAAAATGAATAATTTTAAAAGAAACATCTTTAGGTAATTTCGATGCAGTAGAAAATGTTCACCGTTGATTAAAGTACTTCGTTTGAAACGAGATGTTGCATCAATATTTTATGAAATAAAATAACATTTGGAGCACACATGAATGATTTTATTCCGTTACGGTACTGACTTACATAATACGGTACTAACCTCCGTTACGGTACTGACAAACATGACTACTGGAATGTTGTCTTTTTTAAAGAAAAAAAGAAATAATTTGAAAAATTAAATTGTAATACTATGCAAATTAATTCCTGAACCAAACCACAGCAAAATAAGTAAACAAACAAATTTATTAGGCAGTTCCATTCGTTTAAAATGTATTTTTAACACTCTTCCCCCATCCCTATCTGCTGTAAACATGCCTATCTGTACAATGCATGTCCCATATTGGGCAATCCGCCAAAATATGTGTATTCAAAGTTAACTATGGGTGGGACGTAGCCCAGTGGTAAAGTGCTAAACCTCATGCACGGTCGGCCTAGGATCGATTCCCGTCGGTGTGCCCATTAGGCTATTTCTCGTTCCAGTCAGTGCTCCACAACATCAGGTCTGTGGGGTCATGCTTATAAAAGATCCCTAGCTAGTCTGTATGTTCTGTGTGCTGGGAGAGTGCATAGGTCTAACTCCACAATGTAAGTCAATTTGAATACCTTACCCTATTTCATCACCCAGTCGATGCCAAAGAGGTAATGCACTTAAATTAATGTAGTTATTGCATGTTGGCCCCCCCCCCCCCCCCCCCCAAAAAAAAAAGAAAAAGAAAATAAAAAGGAGAAAAAAAAGAAGAAAAAAAGAAAATCGATTATCACCAATTTCATGCATTCCACTATCCAGAACTGACACCTCGTCAGCATCAACAATCTGCCTGAATGTATTATAATATGTTAAGATGAGCTCCCACTAAAACCACTTCTAAAACGTCACCAAACTGTTTCATGACAAATGTTTTAATCAATATCCCGTAGCTGTTACCACAAGCCTTTTTATATCGTTTTGAAAGCGGTTTAACGTTCACACTCAATACGTTGTGTATTACGTCATATTTGATTCCAAGATGCAAACGCCTGAATTAAAACACTATAAAGTGTTCACATTTGATACCTAAACTGTTCCAGCCTATCCGTTTTAGCTGAACTGGTTTGAAAATTATCCAGACGCTTTTTGGTTGAAACGCTTTCACAACGTCATAACAGCACTATAGGAATGACCAAAACTTTATGTCGTTAAAACATTCCCAAAACGGTTCTAAAACATTTTAATGCGCTGCATGATGGGAACACCTCTTCAAAATTCTGACCGATAAGCACAACCTCAAATGCGTGTTCTGGTTTCAAGTTGTATGCGATGTAGGCAATATTGAAGACCATATACAAAGTATGTATGTGTCGACAGAATACCGCCAGTTCGGTGAATTAGCAGAATTCACTGTACAAGGTTCCAGAAGTGAAGGCAAACAAAGGTAGACTTCGGTAGATATTCAGAGGTCTACATACTTCACTCTTTTTTCACCATCTCTATATTTAATACAGTATGTCACACATAACGAAGTCCATGTATCTTTGTAAAACTGTTGTATTTACCCGCCTCACTTTCTCTTTATTGCAACATCAAAAATGCCTTTTGTCGTACTGTAAGTTAAACAAACATACATGTACATTATATGCTGACAAAAGCAATCTTCCTTAATAAAAATAAATAAATAAATAAAGTACCTAAACAAAATCCACAAAAAATACACACAAATGCAAAAACAAACAATAAGGAAAACAAGTCGACCAAGATATTACATTTTAACTACTAAAACTAACAACCTCCATCATATTTATTCGTTACACTGCATTTTAGAATCATTGTGAAATTCGGTGTAGGTGGGGGTGGGGGCGGATAAGATTTCCAACACCTCCTCTAGGACAGTGTTCGCACTAGAAAATCTGGTATAGTTAAGTAGCTATAAACTTACTATAGAAAGATTCCTGCCATTTCAAAAACATATTGTATTTAAGATTTTGAGAAGTTCGATTTAATATGTAAAATGGTACGAATACGTCATTTGGTAGTTTGGAGTTATTTCGGTCTAATGTAGTATACTATTATATAAAATTACAAATATTAATATCTATTTTGCACTTTATGGTACCCATTATGTCAGTTGTTGTGTAATAATGTGTCAGTACTGTAACGAAAAAATATGTTACGGCACTGACGTTATGGTACTGACTACATTTTACAGAAATGACACCGTTTACTTAAAATGCATAGCTGTATGCAATGTGTCATGGTGCCATACCCAATACGCCATTCTTTTTTACATAGTTATATAGTCATTTAAACGCCAAACTCACAGAATCCATTGCAAATCTGTGTTACGGTACTGACGTTAAATAAACATACTAATTCCACCTTTAGTAGCAAATTGACCAAAACTTTGTAATCAAACAAACTATTTTTCCTGCGGTGCTCGTGAAATACTGGTTATGACAACTTTCAAATCATCAGACAATAACTTTATTGAAATCAACATACGTTATATTAATGTTGCTTCTGTTAGTCGCATTACGGCACTGACACGAAACTTGGCGACAGAGTAACATTTGTCTCCGAAATATTTTTAGTAAATGAAATTGATGTTTACATGTTGCAATATGAAAAACCCAACTTTTAATTATATCAAAAAACTTATTTATTTGTTAGTTATTCACCCATATCGATGACAGCCCTGATAATATATCGCTTCCCCCTATACTGGCGACATGCTGATTTTGCTGACACAGATACAGAACAAGTTTCACTATACATGTATCTCATTTAATGACACACTCATTCAGATACAGAATAAGTTTCACTGTACATGTATATCATTTAATGACACTCATTCAGATACAGAACAAGTTTCACTATACATGTATATCATTTAATGAAACACTCATTCAGATACAGAACAAGTTTCACTGTACATGTATATCATTTAATGACACACTCATTCAGATACAGAACAAGTTTCACTGTACATGTATATCATTTAATGACACACTCGATCATTCAGATACAGAACAAGTTTCACTGTACATGTATATCATTTAATGAAACACTCATTCAGATACAGAACAAGTTTCACTGTACATGTATCTCATTTAATGAAACACTCATTCAGATACAGAACAAGTTTCACTGTACATGTATCTCATTTAATGACACACTCGATCATTCAGATACAGAACAAGTTTCACTGTACATGTATATCATTTAATGAAACACTCATTCAGATACAGAACAAGTTTCACTGTACATGTATATCATTTAATGAAACACTCATTCAGATACAGAACAAGTTTCACTGTACATGTATCTCATTTAATGAAACACTCATTCAGATACAGAACAAGTTTCACTGTACATGTATATCATCTCATTTAATGAACACTCATTCAGATACAGAACAAGTTTCACTGTACATGTATCTCATTTAATGAAACACTCATTCAGATACAGAACAAGTTTCACTGTACATGCATCTCATTTAATGACACTCATTCAGATACAGAACAAGTTTCACTGTACATGTATCTCATTTAATGAAACACTCATTCAGATACAGAACAAGTTTCACTGTACATGCATCTCATTTAATGACACTCATTCAGATACAGAACAAGTTTCACTGTACATGTATCTCATTTAATGACACTCATTCAGATACAGAACAAGTTTCACTGTACATGTATCTCATTTAATGACACACTCATTCAGATACAGAACAAGTTTCACTGTACATGTATATCATTTAATGACACTCATTCAGATACAGAACAAGTTTCACTGTACTCATACAGTGTACTGAACATAAGGTAGATTTACCGAAATGCACGCCAACAGGATGCTGCAACAGGAAAGTTTGGTATATCTTTAGGCTTGTGAAATGCCCAGTAGTAGGAGGAAAAAGAACCTGACACAACCACTTCATTCAGAGCAATAATAAAGTTGATGATCCAGAACAACATGACACACATGAACACTTGCATGTACGTCACATACCTGTGGATGGACACAAATAAAGTTGATGATCCAGAACAACATGACACACATGAACACTTGCATGTACGTCACATACCTGTGGATGGACAATAATAAAGTTGATGATCCAGAACAACATGACACACATGAACACTTGCATGTACGTCACATACCTGTGGATGGACAAAAATAAAGTTGATGATCCAGAACAACATGACACACATGAACACTTGCATGTACGTCACATACCTGTGGATGGACAAAAATAAAGTTGATGATCCAGAACAACATGACACACATGAACACTTGCATGTACGTCACATACCTGTGGATGGACAAAAATTTGTAATTGACTAATATTTTCTGATAAATGAAATATACAAATTACATTAGCAATATTTAGTTAAAGGGGCTTTCTCAAAGTAATGGATGATTTTTGTATTTGAAATGTGAAGATAATACTTTTGAACCGCACACCCATAAAAAATATTACAATCAAATAGCAAAATAATAATTATATACGGAAATTTATAGTGGACTGACTCAGTTTAACTTAAATGCATTACATCACATTCTTCGTAAATAAAGAACTATAGCTGCTGCCATTGATTCAGCTGAGTTATGTTCTCCATCGCGTTGTGCTAGGCGGACGCTGTACACTATTTAATTTATTTGCTTGCTCAACTCATCGGTCTCTGTAATAACTTAATCTAGTTGCTGACAGCCAAGATGTCAATGTTTGGAAGATCATCATTTCAGACGTTTTATTAATTTTGTTGAGACTAATCGTACTGAATATAGGTCTGGTTTTCATTGTACTTTCTATTCATTGGTACTTTCTATTTTAAGCCAAACATTCTTGAGAGAAGCCCCTTGTCACACTGATTGCCAACACATTAAAATTGTGATGTGCTTCAAGTTAATTATGTAAATATTAAATCGTGGTTCAATTATTTTCAAATTATTTATCATGAAGGTCATCGGTATCTCGTACGTGATTAAATTTTTTTTAATACAAAGTGGTCAATATGGCTTGTGTTAAAGGTAGAGTAAACTCAAACAAGAGATTTGTGTGTTGGAAAGATGCATACCCGGACCACCAATACATACTGACACTTTAACAAATGAAAAACGTGTAATTTTAGAGTTAATAAAAAAACATGATTATTCCTGCTAACTGGGGGCAGCCATTTTGTTTCGTTTTTGTGACGTCCGGTAGTATAGCTTGGGGTGAAGTGACGTCAGCTCCGTCCATCTGCTCTATGCACAGTGTAAACAAACGCTCTAATTTACGACAAGGCGCTTTGCTTTCATCAATCTGACTTGTAAAACAACATAAATGACTTGATAGTATAATAAACTATTTAACTAAGTATATTTCAATTTGCATCAATAGAACGAAATGGAGTTATAGTATCTTTCTTTTTTTAAAAATCCAAAGAAAACAAAAGCATATTATTAGGCCTATTGGTATGCACGTTCGAGCAAAAACGACCACTCACGATACCCAAGTGATAATTTTCTTTTCTTTGGGACTACGTAATTGGTCAGTTTTGTGATTTTAGATGGGAAAGTCTACTTAATCTAGGGTTTTACAGAATTACTTACAGTAATAAAGCAGACGGCTGGTCGATTACGATTAGAGGGGTGTCCGTACGGTTAACACACAATACCCTGTGATCTTAATATAAGAGGCACGTCTTTTTAGTGTGTCTAGACACAGTGTCTGGGGACCGTCTAAATATACACCTGCCAATCAGAAACCACAGGTACAGGCCACGGAAACAAAATATCAATTAACTAAGAAAACACTCCGATTATTATTTCAGTACGTCGGTTAATTTATGTACAAACCATAATACAGTTATTTCAACACTTTAACAATGGTGGTTTATTTTGTATTAAACATATACATATATAATTGTTGCTGGCTTACTGGGATGACTATTATTACAGGATATTGCGATGCATCCGCAAAAATCAGGTATGTTTTGTTTCTTCATTTCGAAGACTAATTCCTGACGTGACACGTTAGGCATTACGTAACCACTAGCTCGCAAGAGGGCGTATTCACTGGGATGATACAAAATGGCTGCGCCCGTTATATATAATAGCTGTCACATTAACTGTTTTATTAATTAACTATACGATTATACTTGTTAATATTAAGCAATAATGTGTATTATATATCGTTGAATATGCATACCAGGTCAAATGCCTTGATTGTCCCTTCCTTTAAGTGGTATTTTAGTGCTAGACATTTGTTAAAGCTGCTGAGCAAGAACTAGAACAGTCATTTCCTGGTGAGAAAGCTATCACGGTATTACACAAGGTAGAAAAAGGACCCAGAGTTTGCAACTGGTTACAATCACTGTCCTGTCAACACCCGTGTACGAAACCCTGTCGGGTTAAGTGTCCCGAGTCTGATGCTTTTGTAAAATACAAACTGCTTTGAAATAACATAAAATGTATTAATATAGTCTATAAATGTATGTATTGTCAACTGTTCAATATAATGTATCCAATAATTATAAAGGACTTAAAAGTTAAAAATGGTTTGAACCTGTTTTGTTGTTGTGGTGAGCAGAATATCTACAATGGTTATTTCTAAATGTCTAACATCAAATAGCAGATGATTAATAAATCAATGTGCTCTAGTGGTGTCATTGAACAAAACAATTTTTACTTTACTTTCAAGTAGAGGTACTCTAGAATGTGTTAGAGATCTATCATAATGTACTTTTAAAAACAGATTTTTAATTAATAAATAAGTAATAAGATAGTTTAAACAATTATCATGAAGTTCATCTTTTTATCAGTTTAATTGTCAGCTAGTAAAGAGGCCATTTGATTAGAAAACACAAAGTTAATTTTTATAACAGTTCATTACAAAATTATAATATTTGTAATACATGTATAACAATTGTACTTACTCTTTTCCTCCATATTTAACAAATTCACAAATTTTATTTTCTTCGGAGAGGTCCTGAAAATGAATAACAAAAAACTTAAAACGATATGTATGTACATACATATACATGGTTACATGTAACTAAAATGTTGGAAATCACTGTCCTAATTTTAAAGTACGGTAACAACTAATGTCTTTTCCAGTATAATAGTTTCTGGCACGAGTCCTTTTATAGATGGTTATTCTGACACTCATCTCAAGAAAATCAATTCATGGAGCGAGCTCCAAGGATTGATTTTCTTGAGACTTGTGTCAGAAAAACCATCTACAAAAGGACTCGTGCCAGAAATATTTTCTAGTTCAATCAGTTTAATAATTTTAGTATAATTAGTACAAAATTCACTGTACATTTATTTTTGTACTGTGACGTCATTCCTTATTTCAGCTGATATATACATGTATTACGTTACTAGAAGGAATGCATATGGTGTTACATATTACGTGACATCACATATTACCTTTGCTTACAGTATGATGTAATCAACAGGTAGCAACGGCCATCTACCTCTTAAATGACAAGACCAATTAACCAATTAAAAGGGCGCATTAGCGTCTAGGAACGCGTGTTAGATATTTTTTCTTGCATGACTTTCTGGCACCTTTTTACTAGTTGATTGAACTAGAAATGACGGAGGTAAACGATAATATGTAGCAAAGTTACAGTTTGTTTTATTTAATGACACCACTAGAGCACATTGATTTATTAATCATCGGCTATTTGGTCATTTTGATATATACAGTCTTGGAGAGGAAACCCACTACATTTTTTCATTAGTAGCAAGGGATCTTTTATATGCACCACAGACAGGATAGTACGGTACATACTATGGCCTTTGATATACCAGTCATGATGCACTGGCTGGAACAAGAAATAGCTCAATGGGCCCACCAATGGGGATCATCCCAGTCAGACTGTGCATCAAGTGAGTACTTTACCACTGAACTACGTCTCCCCACACACACACCCATATATGTAGAAAAAGACACCAGGCCTTGGGAAACTGTTTTTTTGTTTGTTTCGTGCTTTGTGATCATCAGAACCGTCCGCAAACAAGGGTTAATTTTTTTGTGGGTGGGGGATAATCATGGCAACAGAGTATTATGTAACATGATACTAGGTAACAGACTTTCAATTTCGTGATTTTGCTGACATACTACTTACATACTATAACAAAAACAATCATTTCTTTGAAATATGGAATCCTGAAACTGTTTAGATACTTAAATATATCACAAATTAAAATTAAATAATCTGTATCTCAAAATAAATACCCACAATTAACCCCTCTAATTTTGTTTAAATACACTATTAACAAACATAAAATTGTATATAAAAAGAAGACTCAAACATATTTTAAACCCATCAGTAAGAAAACTGAAAAATAGAAAAGAAAAACAAATTACAGTGAAACTCCACTATTATGACTGACTGGATTTAGTAGTGAGGTGGTCATAATACAGAATTACTAGTATTAATAAGTAATAATTTATACCCATACTTTACGAGGTGTATCGGTGAATATCCTTAAACTGATTTATACCCCACTTAAGGTCAAGTTAATATTTTATTTCATTTCTTTTTTTTTTTTAAATTTGGAGAATTTACAAGTGGAATAGTTTTACTATAAGACAAACATTTTGAGAGTACCGGTAATGCTAAAGCAATACATGTCCCCTACCTAACCCAACAATTTTCGTATCTACTAAATTCAAGGGCCAAATATCTGTAAAAAGTGGGTAAATCACCATGAAAGTTAAACTTGATCAGTAACAGTACATGATAAAGCTACATGTATACACAAAATTTCACCATATTTTCAGGTATTTTAAAACAAAAGTGCGGAAAACAAATTTTCACATTGCCCAAGTCAAAAATGGGTAAATCACCATGAAAGTCAAACTTGATCTGTAACAGTAAAGCTATACACAAAATTTCAGGTTAATATCTCAAGGCTTTCTGGAAAAAAAGTTCGGAAAACAAATTTTCATATCTCCTAAGTTCAAGGACAATAACTGTCAAAAATGGGTAATTCGCCATGAAAGTCAAACTTGATCTGTAACAGTATAGGATAAAGCTAAAGCTATATACAAAATGTCAACTCAATATCTCAAAACCTGCAAAAACATCCAGAAAACATGTGACAGAGACAGAGAGGACGGAGATGAAACCTATAGTCCCCTCCGGTTGGACTGATAGGGGACTAATAATAAGGAAATATTCCAGTCTTTAAAATATGGATCTTTATAATAAGGTAGCCTAAGAATCGTAGTGGTCATTAGGTGGAGTTTCACTGCATATGAAAACCATAATTAACAAATTAAGCAGACCCATCAGAAAAGAAAAAAAATCCATAATTTGAACATTAAGAAGATAGACCCATAAATAAATGTTTTAAAAACAAACTGCACAAGCACTGTTATCAACAGACATTTTCTTTGCATGGTATTCTGTCCAATATATAGGTGAAATCGTCTTTTGTTCTGTTGATGGTTCTGTTGATGGTTCTGTTGATGGTTTTGTAGTACTCAGGTCGGCTTATTGTACTAATAAAGCTGATATACAGTTAAGGCATGCATTATCGGCTCAGGAGCACAGAACAAAACTTTATTCACTCAAAACACCATCTTTGTTACATTTGAGGTTGTTTACAAACATATCAGCGGCAAGTATACTGCTTAAAAGAATAATACAATCAAATATTTGAATAACTAAATAAATAAATGTACAATACATAGTTAATCACTTTCACACATGTACACAATAATATACAGGTAATATAATCAAGCTTATAAATAAGTAACTATTGAAGATAAATGTTTTTAAACGTGTCATTAATCAAATTAATAAATGTACATAATTTCTTTATATTTGATATTTTTGGGGGATATTTAAAGATGTTGGGTCTAATATAAAAATATTTCTTTAGATATATACTTCTTTCCTTAGCAAAATGGGGACACTGAAGTAAATAATGGAACTCGTCACCTACTGCAAGATTACAGAGTTTACATATTTTATCTTGTTTTTCAATATTCAGCCCACTGCCTGTTTCAATCGGTAGATAATGATTGCTTGGACTGAAACGACTAAAAATAATGATACGTTTTTTAGGCAAGTACAGAAGGTAGCTTTCACATTCATGTTTTCTTTTAAATAACCTATAGGTAATGCATTTTGGATAAGAGTTTAAGTCAAACATTTAATAATTTTAGTCTTAGAGAGGAAACCTGAAGGAAACCTGCTACAGTGAAAGGAAAGGAAATAAAACAGAAAAGGAAAAGAAAAGGGAAGGGAAAAGGAAAAGAAAGAAAAGGAAAATATTTGTTTAATCACACCTCAGCACATTAAACTAAGGCTTCTTGGAATTTAACATATTGTCATTTCAACACCTGGTCAATTGAAAGGAGGAGGAACTGTTTTATTTAATGACGCACTCAACACATTTTATTTTCGGTTATATGGCATCAGACATATGGTTAAGGACCACACAGATAGTGAGGGAGGAAACTCATTATCGCCACTTCATGGGCTACTCTTTTCGATTAGCAGCAAGGGATCTTTTATATGCATTATCTCACAGATAGGGTAGTACATACCACGGCCTTTGATATGCCAGTCGTAGTGCCCGCTGATGAGGATCGATCCTAGACCGACCGCGCATCGAGTGAGCGCTTTACCACTGGGCTATGTCCCGCCCTGGTCAAATGAAAGAGGAAACTTGCCACATATATAGTCCAGTCATTCTATGATTTGGGGTTAAGCAAACTGCAATATAAAAAATGTTAAATTTAATATAATTACAGTATGCAGTTCATTTCCTAAATAACATAATAAAAGTATACAATTAACAAAACTCTGTTAAAATGTAATTGATCAAAATTGCAAACATCATGCCATTGTGTCTCAGTGCTCTGTAGAATAGAAGTGACGTAGTTATCCAAACCTTTTATAAACAAATCTTATGAACAATTATGGTCAAATATAGAATTGAAACAACACTGAAACATTTATTAGCAACATATATGTTTTTAAAACAAATGTTTAGTGTTCCCAAATTTTATAGAAAAATAAACTATCTGTTTACATTGATTCAAATTCTTTTATTAAAAAATATGGAAAAGTTTTTGTGCCATATATGAACCAATGTTAACAGCCACTAACTATAAAATTACATATTATAGATAATAGAACTTGAATACTATAATGGTTTTGTAGTTCAGATACATGGATAAATACCGCCGGAAAATATCTGCTAGACTAGTTTAAACGCTTCTGGTAAACCAAATGGCTATGTCTGGAACCAATAAAATAGTTTGAGAACGTAAGTGAAACATTTGCTGGCTGAACTTTGGATTGATAATTTACATGTATTTGCAAACATGCCCGATTTAGCTGAGATTCAGATACTTTAGTAATAATGGTGCAGTTAATGGTTTAATATTTACTTTTAATCTGTTCACAAAGTATATATTATTTTTTATCATAAAGGAAAAAATACATCTTGAAAAACAAATCCAATATAGTCCACGGCGAAAAAAATAATACTGCAGAGAATGAAAAACTGCGGCAATCTCCACGGCATTGCCGATTGCCACATGCAATTGCAGGGGTTGTCCTATTTGAATTGATAACAATTAAAGGTATACTCCGGAAATATAAAATTCATGGATGGATGGATGGACAGATGGTTGGACAAACCATACCATAACACAACACAACACAGGAATATAAAAATGGGTAAATAGACATGAATGTTAAACGTGATCTGTAACAGAACATGATCATCAGATATAGCTATACACAAAGTTTCACCTCGATATCTTAGGGCTTTGTAAAAAACAAATTTTCTTATCTCCTTAGTTCAAGGGCCATAACTGTCAGAAATGGTTATGGTTAAATCACCATGAACGTTAAACATGATTTGTAATATTACATGATAATGTTATGCACAAATTAACTTTCATTATTTAATATCTTGAGGCAATGCGGGAAAAAAAAACCCATCCAGAAAACTATATGTGGGACAGACTGGAGGACGGAGATAGACCGGTAGGGGGCTAATAAAAATAATTGTAACAACCTGCCTCACTCCACAGAATAGAAACAAAATAATTAAAATAAAATCGGCAAAGGATACATAAAACTTGCAAGCCAGTAAACACAAAATGCTATTAACATTACAAATGGAATCAACGGCCAGGCAAGTATAGAGAACATGTGTCCCATAGCTCTGAAAGAATATAAACAGAAAGAAAAAAAAAAATCATAATTTAAATAAAAAGAATGAAGAAAAAGTAAAATGGAAGTATGATGCAGCTTTGGTCAAAATTTAACTATCATGTGTGAATAATTCATTGGTCGATCCAGTTAAGTTTGTCATTTAAGTTCATCCATATAAAAACAAAATCAAAATACATGCAACATTCCACAAAAATAAGAAATTCTGTTTCAGTCACTGAATTTCATCTATTTTTCCATTATCATGCTTATGGGGTCTGGTATGGGAGGGTGAATAACAAACCATCACTCATACCAAATGTGAAAGTCATCCATAACAGGATTCATGTGTTACTGTCATTGGAGAAAATTACACCAAATATTAACCTTTTTATGCTTAAAAGGAATTGAAAACAAAACCCCCTAAAAAACACAACATACAAATTCATCATATGACAAACTTATCATGTACATGTATAAAGAAATGTATCAAGAAATGAGTGAAAATAATTTTACTGGATTTTTAATGAAATGTTGTTAGAGACAGATACAAAATGTCATTCTGCTGACTTGAATACTACATTATGTACACGCAAACCAAAAGTATAACAGGGAATACCAAATACTTTTATTAAACAAACCTGCTGCATTCTTTGATGAGTGCAACTGCCAGCTGAATCTTAGAACATGTACACAATACAACCAGCAACAAGATAACCAGTAACAAGATCACAAGAATGCCTATGCAATAATAAAAAAAAAACAGTATTAAAATTAACACAACATTTTACATTAGAATAAAATATATAGAGTGAAACCCCTTTAAATGAGGTTATAAGTTTGGTATTGACATTAAAATGGAACTGTGAAAAATTATGGGTTTTGAGGGAAATCTGGTTTACATAGGGTCTGGTTTTGAGAGGTTTCAATGTAGTTTAATTGGGATACTAAACATTCAGAGTGGCTCACACTTTCATTCACTTATACTTTTCACTATCTTCATATGATTCCCATGCCCAATTTCTCTTGTGATTTGAACTGTTTTGTCAACGCTGTGCTATCAGTCAACTCTGTTTTCTAAAGCCCATCCCACATTAATGCAGCACGTCAACAGCACATCAGCATCTCATAAGCAGTGAAGCGTCAATAACACTCACACAAGCACAGCATGTCAAAAAGAAAAATTAATGGTGTTTTAAAATAACACTGCTACATGTCTTTAGGCCTATGAATGTAACTAGCTAGAGATGCTGTAGATCCTAAAATTAATATGTCCCTAAATTAATGCGAGTGGCTGTGGGCAAACTAAATGACATGAAATTAATGCAAGTGGCCACCCATGAAATATTACTTTCCTAATAACACACGTCTGTGTACTTTTCGCTTAAATCAGTTACAGGCGTTTTCAATGAGATCAACTTACTAACGTTAATTAACCTGTTTATAGTCCCTAGTGTTTTTGGTGAGATCAACTCAAGCATATTTGTGCAGCAATCATTTACCTAACGTGTGTAGTTACCTAAATCTGGCTAAACATTAGCATACATGTGCCATTACATAAGATATGCCGACAAAGTTGCAGTGAACTTGAATAATAATAAAAAAGGTCAACCTCAGGAGTAGCGTGCTAAAACCCATTCATGCAAGATGGATCGTATTGGCTTTTGCTGGACTATTGGACAATTAATTGATCTTGCCTACAATAAATTGTGCTCCAGTTGTTTTATAAATGTATTAAAATGTTAATCTTTGTTTGTTTTAAAAGCGTGTGACACATAGCTTGCTGGACTATTGCTGGACAAAACAGAGAAATAAATGTGTCATATTATTTATCCGAATAACACAAACTGGCATTTTTCGCATTAATATTATAATCGCATTTATTTCAGAATCTACAGTATATCTACCACTGGTATTTTTAAATCACTTTTCTTATTACTTGATGGATATTATTGCAGAACATTGCGACACAAATCTGTTTCATCATTCCACAAAAATCCACATTCCTGTTTGATTCTTCAGTTCTAAGACTAACATACGATGTGACATGTTAAGTATTACATAACTACTGGCTTGCCAGAAGGCGGATTTAGTGGGACAGAACAAAATGGCTGTGCCCAATATATATAATAGCCATGATATTTGTACCATTTTATTAATTAAATATACCAAAATAATAGTTATTCAATAATGTGCATTAATTATCATGAAATATATTGTAGATCCCGAAATTAATGTGATCATAATATTAATGTGAAAAATGTGAGTTTGTGATATTCGCATTAATAATATGTTGCATTTACTTGTATGTTTTTGTATACGTGGCCCACGTTATTAAAACAAAACAAAGATTAAAATTCTAATATATTTATAACCAACAACTGGAAAACAATTCATTGTAGGCGAGACAGACTAATTGTTCTATAGTCCAGCAAGATGCCAGCCATGTGTGACGATTAATAATAATAATAATAATAATAATCTTTATTTAAAGAAGGTGACACAAATAGTAGTACACTAATCTCCCTTGTGGCCTTCTGTCTATTAAGTATTAAACATTATTACTCAACATATAATGAAATAAACAATGTAATAACAAAACACAACATAATTATTCTTCATTAAATGCATCGAAACTATAAGGTAAATGCCCATGATGCATACATAATTTTTTTTACATATACAAACAAATGTTATCACAACTTGATATAATCATTAACAAATATAATGTAAACGTACAGATTCCTGAGAAAATATTTTATTAAACATTATCAAGAGCCAGTGTTGTTATGAATTTTTTATATTGTCTTTTAAGGATACACATTTTTTAAAATAGAATCTGGGATTGTATTCCATGTTTCAACACCAGAATATCTGAAGGGATGTTTATACAATTCAATGTTGGGTCTTGGCAATACAAGATTATTATGTGTTGCTAGCTGATCTCTGGTTATATTTATTTGAGCCTGATGATGGTATGAAATAATCACTTATATATGCAGGTGTCAGATTGTTCAATGCCTTATATACTAATGCACCCGTATGGTATGTTCACCTACACTGTATAATCAAAAGGCAACCACTAATTCCTTAAAGAGATCTGCTGAAGGAGCAGTGGTTTATCAAGGATTAGCCTAGCCACTCTTTTTTGTAGCTTTATTAATCTGTCAATGTATGTTTTATTGCAGTGACCCATAATCAAATATAGGAAGAATATACATGTATGCATTATAGAATAGAGATTTTGATTCTAGGGTGAGAAATTTGCTAATTTGCAATGAACCAGATTAGATGAAACTTGTGAACAAATGTGATCAACTTGTGTTCCAACTAAGATTTTGATCAACACAGAGTCCTAAATGTTTTTGACAATGAGTAGGTGATATAGGGTTATTATTGATATGTAGCTTGCAACTGACCAGTTTGGCCCAATTTTTGCTGTGTACCAATTAACATACATGTAGTTTTAGATGGGTTTATAGACATATTATTATTGATGCACCAAGAGTTTACAGCATCTAAGTTTGTTTGTAACGTAGTCTCTATTACAGACAAATGTCTGCCAGATGTGTGTAATGTCGTGTCATCTGCATACATATCTACACTGACATTTTGGGTAGATAATGGAAGATCATTTATAAACATAAGAAATAAAATAGGCCCAAGAACAGAGCCTTGAGGCACACCAGATACTATACCCAATTCTTTGGAGCTAATATTGTTGATTTGTATAAGCTGTTTTCTGTTGTTTAAGTACGACTTAAACCATTCAACAATATTTGGTGACAGTCGATATACCTGAAGTTTTTGTAGCAAGATTTGATGATCCACCAAGTCAAATGCTTTGCTCAAATCTCAAAAATACAGAACCAATCATGTTTCCTTTATCTAGTTGTTCCAACCACTGGTCTATTAGAGATGTTAGTGCTGTCTGACATGAGTGTTTGTTTCTAAATCCTGACTGAGCATTGTGTAGAAGTTCATATTTGTAAAAATAATCTTTTAATTGTTTTGAGACGTTTTTTTTCAAATATTTTAGAAATTGTGGGTAAAATAGATATAGGTCTGTAATTATTAGTCTTCTTTACATCCACCTTTGTGACATGGCATTACTCTTGCTGTCTTCAGCTTCTGTGGAAAGGTACATGTATAAATACTCATATTAATAATGTGGTCTTAGCTGAATGTGTTTAAACATGCTAATCTTGAGGCTGACAGTTTCTTTGTTTTTACTGTTTAAATTCGATGCCACTTTATTGGCATACCACTGGGTGTATTGTTCTTTCATTATGACTTTGAAATAACTATTCACAGATAAAGGAGATACAGTTGTAATAGTACATGCATGTATCCTAATGTTTAGCCAGATTTAGCTAAATATATACATTACGTGAATGATTGCTGAAAACATATGCTTTGAGTTGATCTCACCAAAAACACTAGGGACTAAACAGGTTAATTGATTTGTACACAGACATGTTAGTGAGTTGATCTCATTGAAGAGACCTTTAACTTGGATTTAACTGAAAAGTACACAGACGTGTGTTGTTAGAAAAGTAATATTTCAAAGGGAGGCCACTCACATTAATTTCATGTCACATTTTAGTCTGCCTAGTGTCACTTGCATTATGTTAGGGATGCATTAATTTTAGGATCTACAGTATATACTGAATATGCATACTTACCCAATCATCCCTTTAATGTCATTGACAGGCGTGTTAAACTTTGTTTGAATAGTGATTGTTCCTGGTAGACCATTTTTGCATACGGTAAGTTGATTAACCTTATTTGTAGGCTATCCAACCCCTGCATGTTGCTACGTCACATTAATTTATTCAAATAGGCAAAACTAGACATGAAGGTATGCAGCATGGTTACAGTTTATGGAACATTTCAACGCAGTTACTATGTTTTTGCCAAACAGCTGGGCATCGTGAGAAAGACTTCACATGTACACCGATGCTAGCAATGCTAGCAACTTGGACTTTGGGGCAATATTTGGTCAGTGCAGCTTGGGACAAACAAATGACAATCTTCCATATACACTATAAGGAACCTTTTCCTATTGTAATTGATTTGGAGCACTGGGGAGAACAACCGAGTAAAAGATAATTCTGCTGTGGTGGATATAATAAACAAATAGACAGTTCTAATTCCACAATGATGGAATACTTATTGTACATATAGCATCAAATAAATTATAATTTGTGGATTGCATATATTTGAAATAATAACAGTTTAAGTAAAATGGATGTCATAGGACGAAATGTAATAATTATGCACGGGTATTCTTCAATTGCACACTCACTTCATCGAAAGGAATCAAGCCTCATGACCTAGATAAAGCAATTGTTCTCTGGTGCGAAAAAAAAGCTTCAGATTGACTACCGTATATTGCCGTGTATAAGCCGACCCCTTAGTTTGACCCACAATAACTGCTATAAAACGATCGGTCCCGTGTATAAGCCGATACCAAATTCTTGCGAAATGACAAAAGTAAATACGGTAGCTGACCACTTATTTTACTATGTAAACCTGTAAAAATATACCGGTATTCCGGGATTGTCTCATTCTTGTTGGCATCGTCAGCTGTTTTAGCACTAAGAGTGTAACCCATCCCTCATTTTGATTATACCGTCGGTGTCAATGCAATTTACTACCCATAATATATATACTGTATATGTATATGTGCATTTTGAAAAAAATAACAAACGCTAGATGTGGTTTTAAAATAATTATTCATGAATAAACAGACACATTTATAAATATTTGTCATACATTTATCACAGAAAGAAATACACAAATTATGTATTTAAAATGTCAGTAATGTCTGATAATGGTTCATTCACTGTCGTCGGTTGGTATGTCGGTTGTCCTGTAGCCTTCAAATTCGGAATCCGAATCCTGTGATGAAATAATTTTCCAAATCGTTTCATCAATGTTGTCTTCATAATAATCATCAATTTCCGTATTTTCTTCAACATCGGCTTCCGCGGTTTCTCGTGCAGTTGCTGGTTCGCCGTTTGTCTTGTCGGCGTGTATTGGTAACAAGTGCTCTGCAAACAGTGCATCGTCTTCTGACCTGTCCATGGCGTTTGAAATTCCAGTCTTGAGGAAGCTGCGTACAACCATTGCTGTAGGGATCTGGTCCCATGCGTCCTTTATCCACTGGACGACAGTTGGAATGGGTGTTCTGCGACAAATGCCGGTTTTGGTATAGCTGTGGTTTCCGTCCACCATCCACTCGTTCTAGGCATTTCTTACGTTTGATTTGAACGGCTTGTTCAAACTGACATCTAATGGCTGCAATACTGATGTGCATGAACCCAGAATGACAGCCTGTCGAATCTGCATGTCCTTTAACTTCAGTTTGATGACATCTGTCAGATGGGCGCGGAACATATCCCAAACAAGAAGTGATCTGCAACGACGTGGGCCACCAGGTCTCATCATCCACACCTCTTTCAACCACTGGAGAATGAGAGACTCGTTCATCCATCCTTTGGGAATTTATCTTTCGGCATCGTCTTTCTTTTAAATATTACCATTGGCTTTAGTTTAGTGCCGTCAGCCATGCAAGCCAGAACCGCCGTAAAGTGCTGTTTTTCGGTGCCGCAGGTCTTCACCTGAACTGTATGTGTTCCCTTTCGGTCTACAGTTCTATTCCTCGGCATGTCAAAGTTCATGGGTGTCTCATCCATGTTTCCTATCTGTCCCAGATCAAAATCGAACCGTTTCCTTACTTTTATTATGAAGTGGTGAAACGATTCGACTTTGCTGTCAACTTCTGCTGGTAATTTCTGGGCAATGTGTGTCTTTTGGCGAAGTACAAAGTTATTTCTTTCCATAAATCGTGAACACCATTTTCCGGATGCCTTGAATTTCGATGGAATTTCTAGGTCGTTCCTTGTCTTGCAGATATGCATGGCCCGCTGTCTTATCATCATTCGCGTTATGATGTCACCGCACTGCCGTTGTTCGCTGACCCATGGTGCTAGAGCTTCTTCAAGAGCCAGGTTTGGTAACACGGAATGCCGTTTAGCCTTTTTCGTCTTCGGCATATCAGCAATTGAGTCTTTGTCTTTCCTCCAGTTGCGCACTTGTTTTTCATTGATGTCAAACTGTCGAGAGGCTTCGCAATTGTTTTTAATTTTGGCAAACTCGATTACCCGTAATTTAAAACAGGCATCGTATGTCGATCTTTTTCATTTCGAGCTCATAGTGCAGCGTTATATCATCGAAGAGAATAGTTATGAAATACTGTACACCAGTATTTATATCATTTTCATATATTACTCTCAACTGATGTTTTGACTACTGTTAATGACATGAAACAATGCCGCCATTTTATGATTCGAGAGGCCACACACGTGGCTTAATTAATCTTTCACATATATATACAGACATACCTTTCTTCTAATCTGTTGGTCATTATTACAAAAAAGACTTTAATGCCCACCACGAGAGGCCATAGTAATGTTCATTGTAATATAGCACCAGCATATTTACAATTGAATAGTAACAATGCATCCGTGCATTCAGGTAATTAGCATTATTAGTATGACGGCAAAATATCAGTTCAATTGAACTCAGTATACATTTAATCCCTATTGCTCAGCCTCATCCCCCTCCCTCACCCACAAGACATCTACAGTTCAGAGGTCACAGTAAAAAGTAATCAACGGCTTGGGAAATGATGGTTTGGAAACGTGGTTTAGCTAAGCTAAGCCGACAGTAACAATGTTAGGATTATATTGATATCATTCCACTCCGGAAAATACTAGTAACTAAAACTAAACTAAATAACTACCGGTAAATACAAACAACAAAAACATTTCAAGTACGAAAATAGCAATAAACACAAACACATACTTAGGCCAAATATTGATCGATGCTGTCCAGTACAGTGGAAGAATTTACGTCGAACGAATAAATGGCAGACAAGACGTGAAAGAAACACACGTGTTTGTAAAAAAAAAATTAACACACAATATACAAAAAGAAAACTACCACTATGTGATGTTTTATTTATAAAAAATTTTCCACACATGACTGCCATTTATGGGTAAGCTTGGAAGCATAAACGATCGGTCGTATCAAAAGTTGAAAGTTGTAACCACATTAAACCAGTTTTCGTTCATCGGCTGTTCACGATTTTACGTATCAAATTCTAGACTCCCTGTATAAGCCGACCCCCCTTTTTAAGAAGGTATTTCTAGGCTTCAAAACTCGGCTTATACACGGCAATATACGGTAATAATAAGATATCCCAACTGAACATTTATTATCACCAATTTAGCAGGTCTTAAACAGTATTTCGTTAGGGTCTGATTACATTTTATTAGCTGATAAAGTAGAGTGACCACATGGCCATGCAAAAGGGGCACACTATGTCTACAAGTGAAACAAAACACTATCATACCAATCCTTGTGACTGAAACATGGCATGACATTGCTATAGTAGTCTTGTGTCATGTTGGACCCCATTGTTTAATGAGAGAAAAACATAATTCTGACTATAATAATGTCTCTCAGTGAAATTTTTTTTACATCAGAATATCATTATTTCTGTTTTGTTATCGTATGAGGGAGTCATAATAATCATATCTATGTATTACTGGCCCAAACTGGCCATATTGTATGTTGTCCGTCTCCTGTGGTTTATACCATACAACTCACTATTTTAACTACCATTTCTGAGTATTTGTCTTCATTTCCTTATGGCAGCTTACCAAAAGTTAGCCAAGTGTACTCTGATGAAATAACAAAATCCCAGTTATTAGAGAAACTCTCCGATATTCCAAAGGCTACAGTAACAGTAACATCCTTTAGCTTCATGTACTTTGTAAATGAATGATATATACCTGAAATTATAATCATAAGAGATGTACAAGCATAATTTAAATACAGCTCAAAAAAAATTAAAATTTGAACCCCTCACCCCCAAATAAAGCCCTTTTGCCTAAACATTTGAGTTTTTAAAAATGTATATACTTGTATATTTATCTTAAATCTATACCAAAAAAAAAAAAAAAAAAAAAATTTGTTTATAAATCTGTCCACTGAAAAACCTAGTGTTATGAGTGGATTACGTTAAATCTTGATTTGTTTGTTTGATTTAACCTCATTTTTAGGACATGCCTGTGAATGTGACCACATTCAGCAAGTCTATCAATAAAAACCCAAAACACTTTAACAAGTTTATCTATTAAAAAGAAACACACACAAAGTATAGATACAAGCCCGTAGAAACAGGCTCCCCTCCACATGGCAAACTGCACAATAAAAACCTATGATATATATATATTTTAAATTTTATTTACTTATTTTTTATGTTTATTTTCTTTTTATTAAAGATGGCAGATATAAGTGTGTGCACTTGCAAACACTGCACTGTTAAAAATAACGGTGCATGGAGCTATTTTTAACAACCACATAGGGCTTCTGTCTCAATTTTGTTTGATTTTAATAATAGTTCCCAAGGGTGGGGCAAAATAAAATTGTTTATCGGTCCCAAGTGATGTCATCATTACTGGTAGGGGGGAGGAGGGGGGGGGGGATGAAAGGAATAAATTTTTTTTTAATAAAAAACATTTAAAAGGCGATATTTGCCAAACCTTGTTTTAAAAAATCATAGTGGTGTTTGTATATTTTTTTATCTTGAATCATGAATGCAAAACAATAAACATCAAAACATCGAAGAATTTTTTTCCATCACATCAGCGAAAACCCCACAAATTGTGTATATTTTACATTATGAAATAAATAATATAGAAAAAGAAATAAAAGTCATGAATTTTAACTCGAGACCATGCAGTAGCATTAATATCAAGGGTCATTTGTTACTCTATCTTGTATATTGACTGAACTACAGATGTTTTAGTTATACCTATCCCTAATTCCTCAATGGCGCAGATAGACAGTTATTAAAACCTTTTTCTTTTCAAAATTGGAATAGATTTGGCAACTAAGAAACCCCATTCCATAAACTACATATATCAGGATATTAAAAAATACTCTCAGACCTTTTGGACCTTTTCGGTTAAATAAACATCCCCCTAGTTCTTGGAATAACAGTGTTTGAAAAAATAAACAATTAGTGTAATGTAAAATACTGTATTACATATATGTATTTACAAAAATGGATTTTAACTGTACGAGACCAAATAATGTGTCTCAATTTCTTGTCGTTACCTGTAATCAAACAAGTGAGAGATGATAACTTATGGAGAATGGGGTGTTCAAGACCATACTCAGTGTTATACTACGTACATGGTTTTGTAGAACAGTGGCACATTTAGAAGGATGAGTGTATGTATTCGCTCACTAGACTGTTGTTTTGTGGCTAATAATAAAATAATGTGATGGGATAGGATACGATGGAAACCAGTCAAAATGTTCTTGAGCGCTCGTCCCGCTGAATTGGTTCTATACTAATTAAAATCTTCTAAATAGCTTAGTGATTATTGAATGGATGAATGAATGTTTAACGACACCCCAGCACGAAAAATACATCGGCTATTGGGCGTCAAACTATGGTAATGCAAACAAATAAAGAACTGTGCAAAAATACAATTATCACAGATAGATACTGACTTTTACTCAAAATTTCAATTGTATCTTGAAGGATTTGTGCTGTACTGGCCATTCTCAAAGAGAATGTTACACCCCTGCACCACGGTGAGGTTACAGCACGTGCAGGGGTAGTGATTATTGAATGCTATAAAGTGCACATACTAAGCATTAGAAAGGTTATTATTTCTACCTTTGTTGTTTTGAATTTAATTAACTGTCATCAATGCAGGTAAGAATGTTAGTTTGTAGGTAGTCATAATGAGTAGATGCACATTTTGTAGGCAGTCAAACAAATTTATTTCGGACACAGTTTCACTCTCCTGGGGTGGCCATATAATGCAATTATGATAAAACAGGTTCATAGGAATTATATCTGGAATGAATATACATTTTTCGTCCTCAAATTCCTCCCCCTCCCCCCTCCATGGGTCTGCAAAAGAGGGTCTTGTTGCTGTCATGTGACATCTGGGACTTATAGCCTTCATACAACGTGGCGTCATAACTAGAACAGAAGTGAACTGTATTCTATCATTCATCATTGATATATAAAAAAATACAAGCAAACAAAACTGCAAGTGAATTCCAACTTGACATAAGGATGTGGAATGAGTTGGAAACAATGAAAAATGCTCTGTAACTGGAAATAACCATATTCAATAAGCACCAATTCATCTCAGAGTGCAATGGTATTAAAGTGTGTCAACAGTATTAAAATTTGGGTGGGCTAAGCAGTTTTCAGAGGGCACAAGTAAAAATTAAGTCCTATAGGACAAGTGGATATTGAGAGTTAATGTAGAGCCCTGCCGTAATTGGTTTTAATTTATTCCGTTTTTATACTGCCAATGCTGAATGTTGACACAAACCGATGGCTACAGAACAGCGAAAACATTTTACTATGAACAAAGTACAGTGGACTTTTTCTAAACTGGATTCAAGGGTAACTGCATTATCCTAAATATTGTGCACAGACTTCGAGGACTGCATACTGAAATAAATTTCTTTCGAAACATGGATAGAAGCTAAGTTTTGAACAATTAATGCTCATATCAATACAGAATATAACCGCAAGTGGTATAATTGTAGCGTTCCTGGTTTTCAGTCTGTCTATCTTTTCATATTTTCCTTGGTTATTATATTCAGTTAAGATTCTGATTATATCTCTTACTAATTACATTAACAGTATGATCTAACTCTACTCACTTATGAATATCAGGAACGTTATTTTCTCATTGCTACGAGGGATAATACAATAAGTGTCGTGCAATGGTTTTAAATGTTGATGGCTGAGTTAAAGAACGGACGACCCGTCTGAATAAATTAAACCTGATTAAATTAGGATCTCGTTGATTTTAATAAGCGGTTTTCGTCATTGTCGATGGTTTGTAACCCCATTCCGAATAAGTGAGTCCTAATTATTTGGATTAACGACTGCTTTAATAGGGTGTTTTGGTTAAAAATAGCTTTGAAGGGGGCTGTCCAATATATATGATTTAACGGAGTTCGTGTACACTGGCATGGATGGGTAATCGTGTAAGGTGTAGAGCCTAATTATTTGGTGTGGGCTGTCCTGCAGATGTAAATTTAATTCCGCGAATATTCTCTTTGTCCGATTATCCACGACACATTCATACACGTCCCTAAATATAAATATTTATTTGTATGGATATGTGGGTGTAAATTTATTTATTTAGTGGTTGTCAATTTCTATATGGATCTTAGAGGACTACCATACATATTTGTTATTTGTTTGTACTCCCTCGAATAAATGTGTAATCTGTTTATTTGTTAGTTTGGGTTTTCTGTGCTAGCCAAGTCGGTCTGGTTTATAGTAATTTCAGCCTTCTAGAGAATTATTAATAGACTCTTAGTACCAGCAAAAGTCTACAACCGAAAGGGGTAGCTGAATCCGTGGTCCCCAGATTGGGACCCGAAAAGTAAATTTCATTACATAATGACAGATTCCCAAGATATATAATAGATGTACATTACTCAGATATATTTATACATTATTTAATTACAGCAATAATTATAATTATATATTTTTCAGTTTCCAGTGATAACTGTTAACAAGTGTAGTCATGTGCCAGTGTCTTGGATACCTCAGTGTAGTATTTCTTGATTGGAAGGATGTTTGTAGTAATGACCACTGAATATGCATTTTGGATTATTCTGCCATATGTATTACAAGCCAAATGTTAACCTTTTTGGCACATTTTCGGCAATAAACCAGACAAGTATACCAGCATCCGATTACTGAACACAATAAATACATTCAGACAGCATAGAATATTAGCCTATTAGATTCTAAGGATAAAAGACCATTTTTGAAAAATGACTGAAGTGTGTAATTTACATAAATGTAGGTAAAATGTATTATTAGAGTACTTAATCTTGTTAAAAACTGTATACTATTTATTTAAAGTGTTTAATTACATTTAGTAGTGATATATTCATTATATTTAGATCTTCTGTCCAATTGCAATAATTGAGAAACTCATTAAAATTCAATATGTAAAAAACAATTAAAATCTCAATCCAACTTTTGCTCTTTTTTACCAAATTATTAGCTCAAAACTGTTAAAAAATATTGCAACAACCTGTAGTAACATCAGAGGTCATTTTATGCTATTTTGGAGGATATTGAAATTTAAAAGTTGAAAATTTTAATTTTAATTTTTAATAAATTTAAAAAAAAAGTTTTTTAATTTAATAAAATATTTAGAAAATAAATAAATTAGTTTTCATATTCCTTGTGGTATTCACAATCAGTCTGTGTAATTTCACCTCTCTGGTTATAATACTTTCATCAGAATCAAGAATTTAACCGGTGTAATGTGTGAACTATATCAGGCCTCAGACTACAATTAATTTCGCTATATGTTTCTATATAGCCTTAGTGGCTATAACATTTTTATTAATATCAGCAGGCCCGTGAAATTTTGTATGTACCTTTGCCTGCATGGGGGACACATATCCTGAAAAGGACAACCCCTGTTGTCCAGCTCTTTCTCCCAGCATATTGCTTTAAACAGACACACCCTCTAAACCAGGCCGGAGTACACCCATTTTACACAAAAAGCACTACTTTTGCATGGGCCGGAATTACCACAAACAAGTCTTCAATGTCAACAAGTTACACATGTTTACAAACTACATGCTATCCCCTGTCACTTCAGTCAAACAGTTGCCACTTCATAGCTGTCTGCCATGAAATAATTACAGTCAAACAGCAGACTACTTGCGCGGTCAAATTTCCGGATTTTTGACAACCAAATGGGAAGATAACTGTAATCTGAGGCAATGTATTTTGTTTAGGCTATTTCATTAAATGTCTTGCCATATTAACAAATAACAGTGCACTTCTTTCATATTTGACACATTAATAAAGCAGTAAATGATTAATTGTAACATATTTCTATCACATTAAAAGATTTAAAGATACAATCTGCGCAAATATGTACAATGTTCATTTGCAAAATCTATGTAAAAAATTAAAAAAAAGAAAAACAAAGTACACTTACATGTATGTTCATGTTTAAACAAAAAAAAAACTACCCAAAAAGGACCGGACTTAACATTAGAAATCCTAATTCCCCCAGAAAGAATCAGCAGATTAATTCAATATTTTGATACTTTAATGTAGATAGGCAGTAGGAATTGAATCTAGAATTTCAAGAGTTTTATGTGTAAATTTCATAGAAACTGACATAGAACATGAAATTCATGATAGAGGCTAACACACATAACCTATGAACACAATTTTTTAATACTATCAATCCCCTTGGTAGGCCTAAATATCTGCCAAATTTCAGTTATATGGGTCTAGAACATTTTTCAGAAACCAACAAAACAGATAGATGAAGAATGTTTCTGATGAAATATTTCACATAATTCATGATAGAAGCCAATACACATAACGAATATAAACTATTTTTTAATACGATCAATCCCATTGATGCACCAAACTACCCACCAAATCGGCCCAGAACTTTTTTCAGAAAATGACACCACAGACGGCTTAAACAAATAATTATTAATAATAATAATCCCAGCAAAAACAATAGGTTCCCAGCGGAAAACGCTTGGGGAACCAAAATATATTATTATTTGAACACCATATTATGGGCTATTAGCACAAAATTAATGTTCATTGTTTTTTTGTTGTATTTTTTAAAGTAGGCCGGAGGCTGTTTGAGAAAAATTAGGCAGCTATATGTACTACATGCAGTGAGGTGTATATAAATGCAATCATGAAAAGTAGGTGTCTTGCATGCAGTAGTGACAGTACGTAGCAGCCACTAAAATCTGACATCTTCCATTAACCTTGCACCCAGTAATGAAACATATTTTCAAAGAAGTTCTGAATAGTTTTATCTTGTCAAAAGTTTATGGGATGCCGGCCCCTTCCATTTGTTCAGGCTGATATATAATAATTCAGATTCAAATGTAGCTACCAGCCTTGAAGGCCTGTGGCCAGCTTAACTTTTACACCAATAAATTAAGGTCAGTTTCATTAGCCAACTCTTTTAGCCATGACATATAATGAACAGAGCAACAGAGTAGTGTGTCACAATCAACATGTTTTAATTACGTACCAACACCACCAGCTGCAAACAAGCCAAGGATGCTGATCCAGACAAGGATTCCAGCAATCCATCGTATGAGCACAATCCAGATCACTGAGAGTAACACTATCAGCGCAGTACCTCTGAAATGTTGTAACCATAAAAGAAAAAGAGTATTAAGTCTGATTTCCATATAACAGTTAATAGTCTGGGATCCAAGAGCTTGAAATTTTGATGGACCTTTTTACTCCGTACAACATACTTTTGCTTTGCTATTTATTTCAGGGTATAAATTTAGCACTTTTTCTAACTGGTCCAGTATTTTTTTGAACAGGCCCTTTAATCACTTTAGCAGGCCCAACCTAAATGTAATACGTCAAGCAGTGTTCAAGATTAAACATTTTGGGCAGTATCCCAGTTGGATACTAATATTTCAAAATCTGGTATCCCACCTGAGAATTTAGTATCCCACTTAAATGAAATTCATAAATAACATTGTAACAAACTTGTTTGACACTCTTCTCGTTCCCAGTCTATATTGCTATGCCACAATTGAAATTCAGGAATTCGTGAAATTCGCAATCAAACGGAATTAGCAAAAAGATTTGCTGTATTTATTTTTGCGTAATACTGACATAAATTAATATTTAGCAGTAATCTATGTGTTTCTGACATTATTAATGATAAACCTACCTGTAATTTTCTGCAGATGTGGAATAATTATCCCAAATAAAATTTGAAGGTAGGAAACATCCAACAAAAACAATAGCGACTTAGCACTTCTCAGTCTATTGCTACGCCGCTATTTCTTCAGTGTAACATTAGACTGGGTATGAGTTTGGGAAGATATTGTTATGGCATAGCATTAGACTGGTTACGAGCTGGAAAATACTGTTACTTAACTTCACCAATAAATTATGACTTTAACTGTTTCAGCGAAAAATAAAAATGCAGGATTTAAAAAAAACATTATATGGTATCCCAGTGGGATACTGGGTTATTGAAGTCTGGTATCCAAAATTAAATTCTGGTATCCCCGAGATATTGGGATACCGTTAATCTCGAACACTGCCAAGACATCAAAACAGCAACATATTACAGGGCATGCTTGTATAGTCTACAGACCTGCAAACAATCTTAAAGCCGCACACCCTAGTTCCATCCAGCGAAAATAAATTATAATTTGGTTAATCTACAAACCTGTAACACACTTAGATCACGTTTTTATCAAATGGAGTGAAAAAGCAGGTTTTATATCGATAAATACCATGGGAATCCCCATGTCCCAATTGCTTGAAATAATTTTGAAAGTTAGTATTCTGATGTCACCGGTAGAAGCACAACAATGCCTACGTCACGACAAATTTCACAGACTTGGGGTGCGTTCGTTTCACCTCTCCTGGACATGTTCCAACTGTTCTGTCCTGGTTGTATCCCCTCTCCAGATATCGTAAGACTTAGCAAAATTATTGGTTTTAAGGGTTTGTAACGTTTTGTATTGAGACACTTACTTGTCTGAACTTTATTGTTACTGAAAATTTTCACGAACTGTGAAGAAAAATCTCACAAATGAACAACAACAAATCGGATGTTGATTGCGCGAACCGTGCACGAGAAAACAAACCGAACCAAAATGATAATGGTCACGTGATATACCAACGTCTGTGACATTAAAAATAGATTGGACCTCGCTTGCTTAACGTTTTTTTCTCGACAACACGTTTTGTGAAAAAATGCAAAAAATGCATTTCGTGGTTTTACAAACATCAGGATTACCAAAAAGCACTTCAGGTGAATGGAAATGTGTATTCTAAATAATAAAATGTAAGTAAAGTGCAATATTATTTGTGAAAAATGGGGTTTAATAGCGAAAAACAACGCCATAATGGTTAACAAATAAACGTAACTAGGGTGTGACCCTTGAAGTATCATCTCTGATTTTATAGTTTTCAAATAATAAAATATATAGCAGCTCAAGATCGTGTCTAATGTTTAGCTCAAAAAGCCATGATGGAATGCATGCAGTCATGTTTATCTAGATAATAGTCTGTCCCAGTCTGTACATAATTTCTATGTGGCTTAACGTAAGAAGAAATAAAATGTGTTTTGAGAATTTAAAATAAATAGATAAATAAATAAATACACCCCCCCCCCCCCCCCCCCCCCCCCCCCCGTTATAGGATTAATCCTTCTCAGTAGACCCATTTACAGTTTGGGCTATTTCCATTCCAACCAGTGGTCCACAACTGGTTCATCAAAGGCCGTGGTATGTGCTGTCCTGTCTGTGGGAAAGTGCATATAAAAGACCCCTTGCTGCTTATCAGAAAGAGTAGCCTATGTGGCGACAGCGGGTTTCCTCTAAAGAAATGTCAGAATGACCATGTTTGATGTCCAATAGCCGATGATAATATAAAAATCAATGTGCTCTAGAGGCATCGTTAAATAAAACAAACTTTTTATAGTTGTCTCCTGTTGTTAGGATATACTACATGTAGCTGATAAACAAATGGCACATTTTCATACCATTGTGTGTATTACAATGCTTTGTTTTTTTTCTCCTTTTTTTTCAAAACATTAATTATTTACAAAAAACTCCACCAAAACATTGTTACTGAAGGATGGGACAAACTATAAATGACCAGCCTTCTGCCCATGTGTGTGTGTGTGTGTGTGTCTGTCTGTTCAATGTTTACATAACTGAAAATTTTAACTTTTTTAAAAATACCTTTTTCGACCGTGTAAACTTAAGTAATGCTAAAATAACGTAATGCCCACCAGTATACCCCCCCACTTTTCATATTATTATCATTGTATGGTTACTCGGCTACTGCGGGAGTGGACTATTTTTGGCACAGCGTTTTCCTTGATTTTTCGTACACTCTCCGGTTGATATCCAGGGAATATTTGTTGCATATATAAAAGTAATTTGCATATTTCATTATTGAAAACCTCTTAGATATTAGATTTTATTTACACTACATGTATCTGAATGTTTGATTTTATACGTAGTATTGTGTAAGGCGACTTATGTAAAATACCATTTTATTCAATGTCATTAAATATTGCATGTTAAAATAGATACACATCAAAGTATTACTACCCTGCCCAATTTCTGTGTTGAAGTAATACAAATATATGTTTATATTATATGTTGGCATTTATTGCATTAAAATATGAAAAATGCATGTTTCTCTGTCCTTAAAGGAGAGGACAATTAAGGCATTTGGCCTGGTATGCATATTCAACGCTATATAATGCACATTATTGCTTAATATCAACACGTATAATTGTATAGTTAATTAATGAAACAGTTAAATGTGACGACTATTATATATAACGGGCGCAGCCATTTTGTACCATCTCAGTGATTACGCCCTCTGGCAAGCTGGTGGTTACGTAATACTTAACGCGTCACGTCAGGAATAAGCCTTAGAACTAGAGAAACACAATCTACCTGGTTTTTGCGGGATGATAAATAGTCATACATTGCAATGTTCTGTAATAATACACATCCCAGTAAACCAACAGTAAGTATATCCAGCACTATATATATTATTTTTTAATACAAAATAAAATACCATTGTCAAAGTGGCTACACAACAAGTCGAAACAATTAACAATGTTTTCCCCATGCATTAACCTACGTACTGAAATGATACACGGAGTGTTTTCTTAGTTAATTGGTCTATGCTGTTAGTTGCTTCTACCTGTCATTTCTGATTGGCAGATGTGTATTTGATTGGTAACCAGACGAACCAATTAATTGACACTGTCTAGACACAAAAATACATACCGGTATTGTGGAATATTACCTGTCACCCCTAAAATTGTAATGGACATGGTTTATTACTGTAAATAGTTCTGTAAAACTATTGATTAAGTAGACTTTTCCATCTACAACCACAGAACTGACCAATTACGTAGTCCCAAAGAAAAGAAAATTATCACTTAGGTATCGTGGGTTGTCGTTTTTGCTCCAACGTAGCATATCAATAGGCGTAATAGTGTACATGTTTCCTTTGGATTATTAAACAGAGAAAAATACTATAACCCCATTTTGTTCCGTTAATGCAACTTGAAATATATTTAGTTAAATAGTTTATTATATTATTACGTCATTTATGCTGTTTTACAAGTCAGGTTGATCAAAGAGAAGCGCCTTGTCGAAAATTACTGCTTTTGTTTACACTGTACATACAGGAGATGGTCAGGAGCTGACGTCACTTTGCCCCAAGCTATCCCACCGGACGTCACAAAAACGAAACAAAATGGCTGCCCCCAGTTAGCAGGAATAATCATGGTTTTTTATTAACTCTAAAATTACGCGTTTTTGATTTGCTAAAGTGTCAGTATGTGTTGGTGGTCCGGGTATGCATCTTTCCAACACATAAGGCTCTTGTTTGAGTTGACCCTACCTTTAATTCAGACAATTTTTTTTACAGTTTTTGACCAATTTACATTTATAGGTTACGGCATTTTAAACCTATCGTTATGGCATTTTGACTTGTCTGAAACGATAATGAACTGTTGTTTGAAGAAGAATTCTGTTATCTGTACACATATACACACACGCATTAGGCCCGTAGAAACCAGGGGACTCCTACTTGATGAAAATGTACGTTTTCCCCCTACTCTATATAAAATAAAGATTAAAATGTGGCTTGTGCCCCCCTCCCCCATCAGGATTTCTGCCAGAGGGTAAATTGGATATGGTGCCATACCCAAATTTTTATTTTTTTTAAGTTAACATTTTGACCAAATTAATGACTTATCATTACTGTATGATTTTCTTAACCCTAACCCTAACCCTAACCCTAACCCTAAACGTAACCCATTTTCTTTCTGGGGGAGGCCCCCATACCCCCTGTTGACTGTGGTTGCATTGAATTTCATAGCGCCATACCCAAAAATTTCATTCTGGCAGAAACACCGCCTATCCAACACACACACATATACAATAGAGACTGTGCACACTTTACTAGAGATTATTCCACCCACTCTAGATACACACATACATTGGCCTATATGCATTCCTTCATTCATACATACGTTCGTTCATTCATACATACATGTGTACATTCATTCATACATTCCTTCATTCATTCCTTTGTACATTCATATGTACATACATACGTACATACACACATACATACATACATACATACATTATGCATGTACATACATACATACAAACATACAAACCTACATACATACATACATTATGCATGTACATACATACATACATACATACATACATACAAACATACAAACCTACATACATACATATATACATTACGCATGTACATACATACATACATACATTACGCATGTACATACCCTTATAACCAGACTTTTTACTTGTCCCTGTGGGTGTCCAGTTTAGAAGGGTTTCATTGTATGGTTTACAATACAATTTTTTTTCATACTGTCTTTATGGCATAGGATTTTATATCAGATGGGGCCAACCAAGCTGTCTGTGATTCTGTTAGGTTCCACTTTTACGTGGTTGTCAAGTCAAATACCCATACCCACCAACAAACCCCCCCCCCCCACTCCCCCCAAAAAGGAAAGAACCACCAAAAAAACCCCTGAATTAAGATAAGCAAATTACTGTAAACCGTGAAAAAAATGCGTGCGTATAAATTTCGTGTCGTTCGCGTCCAACCTTATGTCGCGAAATTAATACGCACGCACTATTTTCCAGTTTGAAGTGTGCATAAAGTAATTTGTTTTATTTTGAAATATTTTATTGAGAATAAAATTCACAAAAAGATTCACTCAACAGGCAACACGAGCTCTCCTTGATACTTCAATCGATGGCGACTAATCGTTTATTGTTTTATCTACCAAAGGGTGTTAACAGTTAACAACTGAAGCTGTGAGTTGTGATTCTAATACAGGTGAGGTGGGTAGGGCCTAATCCCCTCTATAGACTCTGTACCAGGCACAATTGCTTGATGTAGGATAACAGAATATTGATTTACAGACAGTAACTTTATAACAATTACAGTGAGCTGTCTTTATCCACTTTTTTTTGGAGCTGTTAACGGTCGTTCACGAAATTTACACGTCGCGAACTTGCACTAAGGTATACATTCGCGAAAAAAACACGTCGAAATATTAATACGGTTTACAGTATAGTCCATGTATTTTCAGTGGGCGGCGGGGAAATAATATATGCCGCCTAGCCCGAAAAGACCAGTGTCGAAGGTGCTAAAGCCATAACAGGGGTGTGACCGCTAACCACCCCATCCCATTTTTTTATTATATATAGACCCCCTTTAGCGTTTTTGCAGCTCATTTCCTGTTGCTTTTGAAGGATTTTAATGGTCTCTATTGTGTGTGTGTTGGATGGGGTGGGGGGGGGGCACAAGCCATATTTTTATCTCAAATAATATTTATTATTTTACTCTGAACGACAAACGGGCGGGATGTAGCCCAGTGGTAAAGCACTTGCTTGATTTGGAATCGATCCCTGTCAGTGGGTCCATTGAGCTATTTCTCATTCCAGCCAGTGCACCACGATTGGTATATGAAAGGTAGTGGTATGTGCATGTATGATAACAGTGTCTTTTATACAACATTAGATTTTATCAAATTAGTTACAATGTATTTATAAATATAACATTAGATTTCATTAAAAAAATTACAATCTAATAATCTAGTACTGAAATAAACTAGCATATACACACATTACAATTTCAAAATTCCTTAGTTATTTCTGCAAAGATTATTCCTGGAATTGATTAAGTTGTAATAAATATTACAAATAAATGTAAAAATATATAGTGAAATATGACACTTGTAACTATGATGTAGCACATTTAAAGATTTAATGAAGTGTATATTTTCATTGGAAAGATAACCAAATCATGTCTTTTACCTTCAGTAATATAAGGTGTATTGTCCAATTTTAAATGCAAGCAATGTAAGTATAAAATAAAGAAAGAAAGAAGAAGAAAAAATAGAGACAGATATTTAACAAATCTCTTGTTATCGTTTTTAGACGTCTGTTGCATTTGATGTGATACAGACATTATTTGGACTGCCAAGTTAATGTATCCGAAATTTATAACAGGAATCACCATTAATTTTAGAGTCGGTGATCAATAAATTCAATAGAATTTGAAAACAAAAAACAATAAATCAGGAGAAAAACATACTCACACAGCCATGAACCTCCATGATTGCGCAAGATCTTTAAAAACTACAAATACACTTTGAAAGTAGTTGGCGTACATGTGTTTGCCCAGAAATCTGCAGAAAAAATAATACTTATTAATATTAGTTAGATGCACAATATGGTCAACAGTTGGACAATTTACATTTCCCTGGTTTGCTTAACTTGAGAATTTCTATTTCTGATACTTTATTGGTCATAACAAGAAATATAAAGGACTATATAAAGCTGGGGGGAAAATGTGTGCTTGAACAGGAAATGTTCCAAAATTTGTGTGTGTGTGTGTGTGGGGGGGTCCCCAGATAGGGTAAGGATATTTTTTTTTTACTACATTCACCCCTATAGATCCAGATAAAATGCTATATATGTATATACTGTCTTCACTTACATATTCATTGTTTATAAATTGGGGTGGGGGTCAGTCCCATATTTTAGGTAGAATTGGGTTCCCAGAAACACAGTTACATATATATATATTTTTAGGCCTAATTAACTAGTCTTAATTTAATTTAAATTTTTATAAAATACATGTATGTGTATTCATGGCAACAACGTCAGGGGCTTTTTTATCTCGATAAAGTGCGGTTGTTGGGTTTTTTGTTGTTGTTTAAAAACAAAGTGGGAATTTGACTGAGTTTTAGAAGAAGAATTAACTTTGGATAAAGAGTAATTTAAAAGATACATGTATATATTATTCTGCAGGTCAACATGAGGAAATGAGGAAATCAGTAATACAATTTTAAGGCCTTTTTGCCAAGACAGCTTGACTATTTAAAATATGTACATTAAGTAATATTTACCCATTAGATGATTCCACATTAAATTTATTTGTCTGTTATTTTAACATCAGTTCAAAGGCCATTACAGACATGCATATAGTTACTGTAACAGTTTTAATAGTTATGTTAAAAACAAGAAGTTTTAATATTTTGACCCAAGATTAAATAGTATTAGCAAACATACCAAACCACAAAATGTTTTTATTTCTTTTTATGTCATAATAAAATTAACTGGGTAAATAGACTGAAAATAGACAAAGAGTTCAAAAGTCATTGATAATTTTAAAGGGACATTCCTGAGTTTGCTGCAATTTTAAAGATTTTATTGATTTTTAACGATGGTAATTACATCAAATATATGTTCCTGCATAAAATATTAGTGGCTGTATATTAAACATGTTTCTGATTGTTCTAATATTTGTACTAGGTTAAATTCTATTTTATTTCCTAAAAAACCCAATTCGGACGTACAAAGTTATTTCAAGACAAAATCCAGTTTGGGCGTCTTACTTACCATCATTGTTGATTCTGCAATTCCTAATAAATTATTAGAAACTATGTTTTATTAGAGATAACACCACTTATGTAGTGTTGTGAATCCTTGCAATTATCTAGCATGGGTGTTAAATAATATTTACACCGCCGTATAAATTCAATTCAATTCAATAATTTATTTCCGTAAATGGATCATAAACATGAACAATAATATCAACATCAAAAAACAATATCCTAGCACAATTATAATTTATCTAATAATACTAGTAACAATATTTAACAAGTGACAATGTCATTAGGTAGGAGGTCTAGCAACTGAAAGTAGAAGACGTCTTTGTTCAAACATCTCATAGCAATACTGCCCTAATCGAGAAATCCCACATTAGAGGATTTTTTATAAACCTTTATTCTTTTTTATCGATCTTAAAATATTTATTAAAATAGTTTTTGTACATTGTTCTTTGATCTTGGCCAAGGTTTTAGTCATCAGTTCAACTGTTGACAGAACCCTGGGCAAACTTTCACCATTTGTTGTACAGAAAGGGCTCGTTGGCCTCACTGGTGAGCCAAAAACTGCCAAGAAATTGAGAAATGGGTGTTTGCTGGTTAAATTCCTCTAGAAGAGTCATTAGAGCTTGTGATCTGGCAGTAGTTGATGATAATGAAATTTATCGTCACAAAGTGTTACATCAGTAAAAAAGATAAAGGTTCGTCAGAACAACAAACTTGTTCCAACAAACACATTTATCTTGTGCTTTATAAGCCATCTCTTCCCCAGTCATATCAAGTCTGGGTATCTCAGTATACCTGTTGAACGATATGTTCAAAATCCTTTGTACTGTTTCAAGTGCCAAAAGTTTGGCCATAGCCAACACCATGGTAGAAACAAAGTGACATGTCCCCATTGTGGTCAACTAGACCATGATGGCAAGGTATGCAAAAATGACATCATATACATAAACTGACAAGAAAAACATTTAGCATATTCACGTGAATGCCCAAGATGGAAACTAGGAAAGGAGGTCCAACAGGTAATGGCTGAAAAGAGTTTGTCATTTCAGGAAGCCAGGATGTTGGTGGAAACATCAATACCACATGCTGCAGCAGGGAAGTCATATGGTGCAGCAGCACGGGTTTCCACGAGAAGCGTTGCAACCAATACCGATATTATCTGGCTACCGTCCGACATAGAAAAAGACGAAAAGCAAGCAACAAAGGCTGCCCAGGCTAAAAAAGCCTAAGTAGATCAGGTTCGAAAGCAATCTACTGCTTTGAAAATGTCACAGGCATTAGTGTCATTGGATTTGAAAAATCCACCAAACAGGTCGAGCACTAGTCTCCCTAGCTAAGACAGTAAATGACACCAATTTAAAAGACCTACAAGGACCTTCAGGTCGGCTGAAAAAGATCGAACAAAGTTTGGTCCTGATCAGCAATATTTATGAAACTTTGGCCAACATCAGTAATAACGATATGGAGATTTCATCTCCAGATCACTGCCGATCACAAAGACCACCAGCAAAGCCAAAGAAAAAACCCATACTTCCTCCCGATGCCAAATAAAGTCATTCAGTGGAACTGTTTTGGGCTTAGGCCCAATTTTCATGAATTAAGTCTTCTAATTCAAAATTATAATTCCATTGCAGTGTGTTTTCAGGAAACATTCCTGAAGGATACTGACAATATTAACCTCTATAATAAATGCAAAGAAACTGAAAATAGAGCATCTGGGGGTGTTTCCATTCTTGTAAATGAAACCGTTCCCCAGAGCAAAGTTACATTAAATACATATTTACAAGCTGTGGCTGTAAAAGTCACAGCTCATAAAACTATAACTCTGTGTTCAATTTATTTTATTTACCACCACATAACAATTTTAATTTCAACCCTAGAGATCTTCAAGATCTTCTAGAGCAGCTCTCTACTCCCTTCATTATTATGGGAGATCTTAATTGTTACCACACCTTGTAGGGATGCGAGGATGTAAATACTAGATGTAAAACAATTAGAAGACTTAACTCAAAAATTACTTACCATATACGCAAATATGTTCGCGAATAAAATATACCGTGAAAATCGTGAACACATTGTTAGCACCGCGAATTTAATTACGCGCGAACTTATTTCTGATTTGGTATATTATTATTTACCTTATAATATATAGTCTTATCTCTACACGCCCAACCCATATCAGAATCAAGCAGTCAGTGGTCCGCAAGGTCACGTGATTCTGTAAACCTGCCTGGTCACATGGATTTGATCCAAATGACACACATTTGGGTGCAAGTCTGTTGTTACGTAATCTCAGTTTTATTTGTTTTCTTTGTAACCTTAAATAGAAGTTTGTGAGTATCACCAATAATGAAAAGTTATTTCTTATGATATTTGCGTTTTTCAATGTTCTGTATCGCATGTGAGTGTTCCATCGATAACATGACAATAGTCTTATCAGACATACATACAACATTGACGTCTCACTGGCTATCCAGAGATCGGGCCCGGGACAGACATGCTCGAAACTCTAGTGGTATATGAGCATGTAAATAAATATTGGTAATGGTCTCACTGACAGCATAGTGAACATGTCCAAGTATGTGCGTGAAATTGTCATTGAAAACAGTTTGACAAATGAAATATGTGTAATTTTTATTTTATTATCGGGGGACACAGTCACGAAAAAAATTCCTCGCGAAAATGTAAAATGAAAGCCTGATCGCGAATTATTTTAGCCGCGAAAATATTTGCGTATACGGTAATACTATTAAATGATACAAGTCATACATATTTTCACCATGCAAGTGGTTCTTTTACTTCTATTGATTTGACTCTTTGTAGTCCTTCACTTTGTCTTGATTTCTCCTGCAAAGTTGGTCCAAACCCTTGTGGCAGTGACCACTTTCCAATTATTTTGGAGAACGATGAACCTCCTTCACTTGAAAGGGTTCAGAGATGGAAGTTGACATGGGCAAACTGGGATCAATTTCAGTATCTATGCAGCACTCTACTGCAAAAGTCTGCCATTGCTGATGTCGGTGATCCCATGTCTTTGTTCACTTCCATCCTGAAATATATTGCAGAGGAAACTATTCCTAAGACTTCAGCAGTGCAAAGATGCAATTAAAGAGTGAAACAGGACCTTCGAGAGGGTCAAGCGTGTACCTACAGGGGATAACCTGGGTGCTTATCGTGTTGCTCAGGCAATGGCTCGTGGCGCAATCAGACAGAGTAAGAAATCATCTTGGAGAAATTACATCTCCAAGTTGAATTCTCAAACAACTATAAAATCGGTCTGGAATAGGATACATAAAATAAAGGGAAAAGAATCCAATAATACAGTTCGCCATTTGTCTGTCAATGACATGGATGTCACATCTCATAGTGACATTGCCAATGCATTTTTATGTAGAATATCAACCTAGATCCATAATCATCAAATGTCTTTGGTGATAGCTGCTCCATCAATGTCCACTTCAAATTCCTGGTGTCACTACTTTCTTGCACAAAGATTTCCATGAAGCACCTGGGATTGTTTTTCCACCTTAAATTACCATAGTCAAGTGATAGTGATGGATGAAATGATTGATTCTCATAGAAAATGATCGTGTTCTAAGTCCATATCACATACCTGGCAGGCAATGTGAAAAAATTGGTGTCATGTTTTAACAACTTGTTTTGTTTTTGTGGAATTCTGAAAATGTCAGCTATTTGCTTCTTTGTCACAATAGTATCCTCATGTTCTACAAGTTTTCAGTCACCACGTTAAGAGAACATGCATAAATCTAGTAAGCTAGTGTATGGAAGAGCCATTGCAGGCGTGCGAGAGCATACACATGATAGAATGATATTTCATGGATGTGTTTGAGATCAGCACATCGAACTCATTCCAACAACTCAAACTTTGGTCTCTGTTTTCCTTCAAAATCATTTCAGTGGGATCTATTTTAAGAATGTTTACATTAAGTATAAGTTTTACAATACAGTTTATATACAGTGCTGTCTGGTGTATCGGCACATCTAAGCATTCAAGGACCATTTTCAATACTTAATAAAATGTGTTTCTCACCAATGAAGCAGTGCATAATCTGAAATACACTACAGATTGTTTTATGTCTGTAGTAAATAAACATTTTAAAATGGTGCATAAATATAGGCACCCCCTTGTATCCGAAACGATTTGCATGTCCAGTGATTCGGCGCAGTAGACCTCGCTATTTATAGACCGCTCACGACCTCACTTTTAGCCCATAAACACTACACTATTGTCCCAGAATTATTTTAGTACTTTTTTGTTTCGTCTTGTTAAAAATATTACCATGAAACTGAACGATCACACATGACCCATCTCATGATCAGTTTTGGAATTGTTTTCTTGAGTGGCACAGTACTGCAGATGCATACATGTTCATTTTCATGCATGGCTAAGATGCCTACATGGATTTTATTTTTCTCGGGTAGATTGTGCACACACATGGATCTTATTTCGCTTTTATCTTTTATAACAATATGACAATTGTGAACTGGAATGACTATCAATTAAGGTGTAAAACTTTAGTTTTGTTTGCATTTGTCTGTTTTCCTTTTCAGTTTAAATAAAAATAACCGAACAAAAATAATTACATTTATACTATTTACTATAATTTTAAAAATGCGGGAAAGGTGTTTTAGACTGGTTTTAACATTCTTAATATCAATAAGGCTGACCTACTTCGCATTTATATACACGAAAACAGGTGAATGATTTATTTTGAAATAATTATTGATAATTCTAATAAAACAAATTAATTGCACCCTTAACAATAAATATGTTGATACTTGATTACTCATTGAAAAAGGAATTGAACTTTAATTTGTTAAAAACACCGACAACATGACAACTTCCTAAGCGTACATAAGCAAAATACCAAGTGCACCGAATCATCGGACGCGCCGATACACCGGACACGGTTGTAATGCAGAAGCAATCCACTGATGTGCATAGGCTGTTGTCTTACTATGGGCAGCTTTTAAAAAGTTCCTGGTGAGATAATTTCACCTAGCACTAGTGTCACTATTCAGCCACTTTCTTCCAGAAGGGTCACCAAGTACTTTTAATAGCGACAACTTGATATGTAGACCACTCATTGTAACAACAGTCTTCTGCCTATGTATCTGGACACATCTACTGGGTGTATTTTAAATTACTGAGTAATAGGGTGGAATCAAAGGAACCGCATGGCTGTAGGAATATTCATATTGTTCATATCACCTGTATTCCTTCTGAAACTGATAGAATAAAAGTATAATTGCTTAGCAGGCCTACAACAGATTTACCAAGCTTGCTGAAAGCTGTGTGTGTTTGTTCAATTCTAGTATCGTCAATGAAAGCATACTAAGCATGTTGTGAAACTGATAATGTCTCGGGGGGGATCTCAGTTGTGGTCCAAAACTATTGGTGGTGTTCCCTAGGTAAAAAAAAAACCCAAACATACCTAGCAGATCTAGACCAAGTGAAAAGAGTATGTCAGTTAGATGGTTTGATGACGTTTTTGAGTATGCATATGCACCACATAAATGTAGTGGCATCTATCCCTGTTTGGTGCATCAGAGAAAGATGGCCATAGACCACAATTATTTACGCTATATGTTTCTATATATCGTTAGTGGCTATAGCACTTTTAGTAATATCAGAAGGCCCATTTATTTTGTATGCACCTTTGCCTGCTTGGGGGCAACATACCCTGAAAAGGTCAATCGCTGTTGTCCACCTCTTTCTCCCAGGATACAAACACCCTCACTAAACCTGGCCAGAGTACATCCATTTTATACAAAAAACACTACTTTTGCATGGGCAGGAATTACCACAAAAAAGTCTTCAATGTCAGCAAGTTACCCATGTCTGCAAACTGCATGCTCTCCCCTGTCAACTTCAGTCTAATAGTTGGCACTTCAAAGCAGTCTGTCATGAAATAATCAGTCAAACAGCAAACTACTTGTGCAGATATATTTCCGCATTTTGGTCAAACAAATGGGAAGATAACTGTGATCTGAGGCCTGATCACCGATGCCATACACAAGTATTATCTGCAGTGACTAATGTGTTTCACTAATCTATTATACAGCTGTTAATTAACCAACTAGTGTCACAAGTTTCACACTTAATGGCCCTGTCACACTATAGCGTATGAGATAAACGTATGAGTTGCGTATGAAAATTCATAAAATAATTTTCATATGCACCAAGAAGCCCTTGAAAATGCAGAATTGTGCATATACTTACCGTATTTAACCTATGCATAGCGTATGGACAGCGTATGGACAGCGTATGACCAGCGTATGTCAGCGTGTGACCAGCGTACTCTGCGTATGGCTAGCATATGAGTAGCATATGAACTGCGGATGTCCAGCGTATCTTGATCACGTGACAAAGTGCCTATATCAACGGCAGTCTTTCCAGATTGCAGCATTATTGCAGTAGAAGTGAAGAAGAGCTAGAAATGGGAACCTATATGTACACTTTCTCAAAACGCTGGCAATACGCTGGCCAGATGCCAATCATACGCTAGTTATACGTTAATTACGTTACTCAATCGTCAAGCATACGCCTAGATGTCTATATACGTTGCAGATACGTCAGACATACGTTACTCATGCGCTATCAATGCACTATCAATACGTCAGCACTATGTCAGCGTATGACCAGCGTACTCGACCTAGGAGTCACGTACCTCTAGCGTATTCAGTGTCTGCCTAACGTATGCGTATAAACCATATGTCGGAATACGCACAAAATTTTTAGACATGCTTAAAAATTATTTTCTACCTCGCATACGCTGCTAGCGTATGCCACCGTGCTTCAAACGTATACAACCTATGCCTAATGTACCCCTAGCGTATGTCAGCGTATACCAGCGTATGAGTGATATTTTTCATACGCTGACATACGCTATTACAATACGCTACAGTGTGACAGGGCCATAAAGAGTAATGTCTTTATGGGAAAATAAATAAGTTGGACTCAAAATATGAGGTGATCGAAGCAATCGATTGATGGAGCCTGAATAATATTTCCAAAGAACAATTCTCTGATCTCCTCGAATAAAAGAAGGGATTGATTTGTTCAATTCATTATTTATAAAAGTTAATTTTTAATAATGAAGAATTAAAATTATGAAGACATAAACAGTTTCGGGGAGGATGCACTGTGAGTAACAAAATATACAAAGCAAGTCTTTTTAAAAATTTCAGGCTGGCACATGTCATAATTTATTAATACTTGTTGTTAGGTTTAGAGTATACGTACATACATATACAAGGCTCACCCTGGATCAAAAATACCTGTAGCCAAAATATTAGCCAAATGGAATTTTTATTAGCCATATTGAAAATGCTTTAGCCAAATTTGTTTTACGCAGTACTGTATTGAGTAATTATATATGAATATGAAAATGTATCTTTTTTCAGCTAATTGTGTACAAACTGGAATAAATAGGAATAACAAAACCTCAATGGGGGTAGGGGCAGTTAATATATTACTTCGATTTTTCAGCGGGGGTGGGGTTGGGATGGGGTTATGCAATATCTTCAGAGTTTGAAGCCAGTACCCCATACACCCACCCCTACTTCTAAGGCCTATGACATTAAATTAACAAACATACAGAAATATGGGGGTGGGTTGGATGTTTATGGATGGTGGTTTTTTTTTTTCTTTCTTCCTTTTTTCCCAAATAAAAATTTGAGAGCTAGTTTTTTTTTTTATATATAGAGCTCATTATTTCTTTAAATAGCAATCTTTATGTTAGTTTCAATTGTTGTTGTTTTTCTTTACTTTTTTTTTTAAAGTGACCCGTCAATTCCCCACCCCAAACAATTTCATAATTTGTGCCATGTTGTTGCGGTTGATTTCAGCGTCGTGTTAAATGCTTGTTGTGATTTCTGCTTAAAAAATTTAAATACTGCATGTTCATTCCTGGCGATCGCGATCTGCATGGGTACGAAATTAACAAAGACAAAGGAATAAACAAAAACTGCAGTTAGGTATTCATTGATGCGAATAACTATTGTTTTTCTACAAATTTACATCAAGATTTACTTTTGCGTAATCGTATTGTTTAATGTCCGCAACGATGTCTCTTGACACGCGTGACGTATATTCCACCGTGAGCTGTCCTCAGTTCAGCCAACGAACGTTCTTCCTAACGTTCGCGAACTATTTGATTGGTGTTCGTCGTGTCCATTTGGTTTAACGTGAAGCGCACAAACCAGTCTAGCGAACGTTTTGTTTTCACTCGGTCTGGCTGAACTCGGCCCTTGAGATGGCCTACATGTCTTTCGGCCCTGAACTGGCATGTGTATTCAAATTGACATGCATTGTCGGTCTATTTTCATTACTTTGGTTCAAAGATTTTACAAAGTAAAAATAACAAGCTACAGATCTTCCAGACATTGCTGTCATACATGCTGAATGCATGCCGTTAAAATTAATAACCGTGATTATTAAAATACGCAAACATCGTAAACCCTACTCTGTATTCTGCATGACACCGTTTCTCGTTACCGGTCGCGAGATCGCTATTACGCTAATTAAATATTTGGTAGTATTATTATGTTTAAGGTGTCGGATAGATTATGTAACCGTTTGTTCATATCAGAAGACAGAAAATGGCTTAGCCAAAATTTTAGTCACTTGCAAATTTTATTAGCCATTTTTTTTTTAAATTAGCCAATGGCTAATTTGGCTACCGACAGCGCGAGCCCTGATATACATACACATACACATACACATATATATCAACTACTGTCGAGAATGGGAGGGAAAGAGTTAATACCAGTAATAAATGTTTTTGTTTTACTATAAATAAACAGAATCACAACAATTGCTTCACTACAAAAGATATATGGTACTGAACATTTTTGATGTTTTCTTCCAGTTCATTTTAACTTTTTTTTAAACCAAAACTGGAACTATGTTCTAAGTCAAATACGGTAAGTTTAATTTTTTTTTTTTTTAGGTAAATGTGGCACAAATGTTTTTGACAAGCCAAATATTCATTAGGTGACCAATAATGTATTTAAACTTTATTAAATTAGGCCAAACATACAACACAGATTCTTCATCATATTTTGAATGCAAAACAACTGACATATAAACAAAGACATATAGTAAATATAACTAATTACATTTGTATTTATAGCATGCAGTATCTTAAATTTTTTAAAATCTAAACTCAGTAGGAATGTACCGGCCTCGGTGGTGTCGTGGTTAGACCATCGGTCAACAGGCTGGTAGGTACTGGGTTCAGATCCCAGTCGAGGCATGGGATTTTTAATCCAGATACCGACTCCAAACCCTGAGTGAGTGCTTCGCAAGGCTCAATGGATAGGTGTAAATCACTTACACCGACCAGTGATCCATACCTGGTTCAACAAAGGCCATGGTTTGTGCTATCCTGCCTGTGGGAAGCGCAAATAAAAGATCCCTTGCTGCTAATCGGAAAGAATAGCCCATGAAGTGGCGACAGTGGGTTTCCTCTCAAAATCTGTGTGGTCCTTAACCATATGTCTGACGCCATATAACCGTAAATAAAATGTGTTGAGTGCATCGTTAAATAAAACATTTCTTTCTTTCTTTCAGTAGGAATGTATTTATTTAGCTGATGACATCTTTTTTTTTTATGATCGATGTCATGCAATGTATGTCACCTGTTTCCCATGGAATGGACAATAATTCTTTCACATCTCAAACCATGGTTTATTTATTGAATTGGCAGAAAGATGAACTCACCCGCTACTCTTGTCAAGATCAAACAATGTTATTTCTGTACCATCTGCCTGTTTAATGGTAAACTTTCCGTCTGTAACAAGTTTTTCAAAGGCATCAGCAACATCCAGAAAAATGGCTGGAATACATCTGCCAACCACTGAAAAAATAATAACAATAGATATTAATGAATATATTACAGGTATGATTCAATTCTAATTATATGAAATTTTTGCAATGGATGAACAGTTTGTTTTGGACCAACTACTGATGATACTATATCCACTGGAGAAGGTGCTGTCTGATTAATAAAGTTATTGTTCTTTATTAGAAAAGGAAACTGTGTTTAGCATAAGTACTCTGGTGACACATTTATATTGGTAGAGAAACAGTTTATGTATGTATCGTTAACAATACAGATCATGAGATGTGACACACCACCATCCCAAGTTGTTCCTACATGTGACGTTTGATGGTCCTATATGCATCTGTATGCAAGATATAGTCCAAACAATGATTTACTCTTATGTGCAGTAGACCATGAAAAGTAGGTCACAGTGACCTAGTAATAGCATGTGACACACTGTTTTCCCAATTACGACCCAACAGTTTCCCAAACCTGCTCTGTCCTGTCACTTGGAACTCATAATCCGGGTATCCCCCTCCATAGCAATCTCTGTAAGCAGTTCTTTAGTTTTGTAATTTGGTGTTGATTCCACAATGCCCAGTGATGGCGCGTCAACCCTGTTTTTATGCATGACTGGGTGTGCTATTGGCAGAATAGTTCTGCTTGGGAAAAGGGTATGCTAAATGTTTTGTTTACATATGTAGTTAATTGTATGTTTAAAAATTTGTTTATATTGAACAAATTTCGTTTCTGGTTTTCTGATTGATTAAGAATCATGTGAAAAACAAGTCTGACCTGGATATGCAAATTAGGTGTATCCTGTTTCAATACAGTCTATTGTATTGTAGTTTTTAGTAACATGTCAATTCATCTATTTCCATTAACACATATTTGGGATCTGCTGCAACACATCAAATCTACTATTTGCTGTGCTATTTTAAGCAGACGATCCTATTTTGTAAAAAGGTATGTGCATAGCCTATATATTTTGTACTTATTATTTTTATGACTTTTTATTTATTATTAGAAAAAGAATTCAAATCGTTTTTGGTATTGTTTTTATAATAATAATAATTAAAAAAGAAACCGTTACTACAGTAGATGTAAATTAAGTGAAAAGACTTTAATTTAAATGTGCAACTCACTACCTCTGAAGTAATGGCCATACCCGATTTCACATAATGTGGTGAATAGCACGTGCGAGTTTGTACATGGTTAATTTTTCTGCTCAAAGACTATTAGATTGCATATTATAGATATTAAATTTAATAAAGTCCATCTGGTCAAAAATTAACATTTGCTGCATGACCAGCGGTATGTTACTTCTTTTTTTATTTACGACTAAATAATGGGGCCATTTGAGAATTATGTAACGCACACTCTTGGAGAGGGAAATCATGGGATGCATGACAAAACATAGGAAAGGAAGGAATCGTTGTTAAAGAGTTACCCAACATAATTTTAATTCGTGAAGTAAAATGCAACCTGCCATGTTCATTTTGTTTTAACAGATATGTATTCTTAAAGACCCCAAAGTAAAATACAAAAAGAACATCTCGCAATCACCATGACATTGACATGAGGGCGTGGAATGTTGGCAAACATTATGTAATATTGTTGCAGGAGTGGAGGTGGTCTCACGGTAACAAAATGTTACAAGAGGTAGATCAATGGGTATTAAAAGTGCAAGATTTTGCTTTAAGTATTGTTGAATGGCAACAAAAATCAACAAAGGACCATTCAACATTAACATTATGCAGAATAATACATTTGTTTTTACCCCAATTTTTAACAACCCTCTCCCCTTCCCGTAAGTAATATGCAATAATGTAATGGCAACCAAATGTAAATGTATTTAGGGCTGGAGGGCAAGCCTAAATAAATAATACCAAGTAATAATGCAAACTTTTAAAGGTGCCAACATTTGATGTCAGTTTGAGAATAACAAAGTTTTAGGTGTCAAATAACAATACACAGGTAACTTTGTGTATACATCACTGATTTAATCTGCATCAACCATACATGGGTAAAAAGATTTAATCCCTTATGGGATAACAACTTTGCACAATATATCATACATGTATATGCAACATCACACAATGGTTATTTCCTTTTCCCCCAAACACGTCATCTTTAAATTAATACTGTAAAATACTTTAGTTTTGCAGGAACTAAATTTATGCAAAATTTAAGATCCCGTCAAAAATTAAAACTATCAGATTGTGAATAGTAAATTAGTCCCAATAAATCATTACATTTGACAAAATAGAAACAGGTGTTACTTTGTAGATATTAGCTTTTATTATGATATTTAATTTGTATTGACTGTCGTTTGTCTTGAACCGACATCAGTGATAAACTGGTAAACCACAGCACAAATGGAAACAAGTTTTTCTTCACTGATGTTCCATCAAAAAATTATGGAGCACTCGAACAACCAACAGGAATATTTTGGTGCTCCCAGAATTATATATATATTTTTTTATTATTACCACAGATCAAACAGACAATGTCAATGTTGGGGAGCCTTGAATCATATTGTAAGGATGTGTCATGAATGAAATATACATGTATGTACATGTAGATACATAATTTTTTATAATATAAAAATATACATTTCCAATGTTCCGCAATAGAGAAAGTGAGGTGCATCGCATATATGTTTAAACATTTTAATTGTTTTTAGATAATTGTGGCAGTGAAAAAAAAACCAGGTTATGTTTATTTAACCAATCTTATAAACAAGGACAATTTAATCATTTCTAAAGAGAGTAAAAAATTGATCATTATTGTTATTATTATTATTATTATTTGTGTTTAAGTTGTGGTGCTTTGCATGTTGGTGGTTTTGTATTTTTATACATGAATGCTTTCTATTTACATACATTTGGTTCATAAATTAAAAATAAACACATGAATTCACTGACATTGACTGGCTTTGATTGGGGGGGGGGGGGGAGAGAGAGAGAGAGAGAGAGAGAGAGAGAGAGAGAGAGAGAGAGAGAGAGAGAGAGAGAGAGAGAGAGAGGGGGGGAGAGAGGGGGGGGGGGGGAGATGAACAGAGGGAAGACATACAGAAGAAAGAGAAGAGTTCTCCCAGAATAATGGATGCAGCTTAGTAAAGAAGAAGAAACACTGTTTTACAACAACTTTTAGTTATATGGACAGTTAGCCAGATAAATGTACATTCTGTGTTAGATGGTTTTTCAGCCAAACATTTATACTGAGAAGAAGTACATTCATAATGAAAACTAGTTAGTGGAAATAAAAGTCAGTAATAATATGAAATACTGGTCCAAGTCGAAGCTACCTGTCCTTTATTCCGAATGCCCTTTTGCTTAACACTTACATGTACTCAATAATTTACCATTAATGGTTAATGATTCTGATAAAAATATTAAAGCTATTATCGGACAATACACATTTATTTAATTTTGAGTTTAATCAAAAATGTGTGAAAGTATAAATCTGTTATTATAAGTGATTTTTCTATTTGCGCAAACATAGCAGGCAGTGTTCGAGATTAACGGTATCCCGATATCCCGGGGATACCTGAATTTAATGTTGGATACCAGACTTCAATAACCCAGTATCCCACCGGGATACCATATAATGTTGTTGGGTTATTTTAATTCTGCGTTTTTATTTTTTGCTGGTGAAGTTAAGTAACAGTATTTTTGAGCTCGTACCCAGTCTAATGCTAGGCCATAACAGTATCTCCCCCAATTCGTACCCAATGTAATGCTACACTGGAACAATAGCGGCGTAGCAATAGACTGGGAACGGCTAAGTCGCTATTGTTTTTGTTGGATGCTTCCAGCGTTTAAATTTTATTTGAGATATTAATTCCACATCTGCAGAAAATTGATACATGTAGGTTTATCATTAGTAATGTCAGAAACACTTACAGATTACTGCTAAATATTAATTTTTGTCAGTATTACTCAAAAATAGATGCAGCAAATCTTTTTGCCGATTCCGTTTGATTGCAAATTTCATGAATTCGCAATTTCGATTGCAGCGTAGCAATGAGAACAATGTCGTCCAAATTTGTTACGATGTTATTTATAAATTTCATTTAAGTGGGATACTAAATTCTTAGATGGGATACCAGATTTTGAAATGTTAGTATCCAACTCGGATAATGCCCAAACTTTTTAATCTCGAACACTGGCAGGCCACAACAATTTTAAATTATTTTCACAAGCACAGTGATGAACATTCATAGGTGCAACTATAAACCAAGTTTCAATGATCTAGGACTTATATTTTGTGAGAAAGTGATCTAAATAGATGACTTTACATTAAATTTTAACACAAAAGTTTCTGCTGCCGCCATTGGAAAAGTAATAGCAGTACATTTATCTCACCTTTTTACTTTTAAAGGTGAAACAAAAATTGTACCAGTTATGAACTATGGATATGAAGTGAAATTATGGTAAGATATGTTATATTTATTGTGTATGAAGCTAAAACAATAGTGCAGAAAAGTGTTACTGTCAAGTTATACATGTATCAGGTGCATTATTAACATCATATAAACAACTCTGAATGATTAGTTATTTTTGACAATTAACACTTTCTTGTTATCTACAAGTATGACATCTTTGAAAAAAAGAAAGATGAATTTCAGCATCTAACCTGGAGTTGTTTTCACATAGTAGGCAGCACATTCTTCTTTCGAAACCAGTTGCGCAATATCAAGTTCCTGAAAGTTATCGGAAGGAAAAAGAAGAGTACTTCAAAAATACACAGGATGTTCATTATCTTGAAAATAGAAGGCTACACATGTATTTGCAGGCTTTCTGACAGAAAAGAATTTCAGGGTACATAATAAAAACAAAACAGATCATAAATGCCCCTACTAGGTGGTTATGGGTTTGAAATCTTTTGTAACTGAACACTGCATTTCATGTACTTAATTCAAAACAATAGTTCTTTAAATGTATCCATTAAATTGGCAGATTTTAGGGTACTGGTATGTAATTTTACCCTTGCACCATGGTTTGAGAAAAGTAGGTGACTATTTTTACTGAATACACAAAATGTTTTCAATAGAACTGACATAAATATACAGATATTTATGTCAGTACTATTGAAAACATTTTGTTCTAAGTTATTCTGATGCAGGGTTTCTGCCAGAGGATTAAAGGGTAAAATTATGTACCCTAAAAGCTTGCAAATTAATAGATACATTTTTTTAATTTTGTTGTGGTTTGTGGGTTTGTTTAAACCTGCAGTCTCGTATTTATAACAGAAAATTAATTTCATGATGCATGTCACACATTATTTATGTTTAAAGTTTCCAAACACCATACCAACATGATTAAATTTACTTACTGTTGTTAAAGGATTGATATGATATTTACACAGCATTTTCTTCCTTTGATCTATAAGCCTACGTCCAGCATTGAGTTCTAATGTTATGGTTTCTGCAAAAGCGTAATTTGTAGTGGGACATTCTTTCACACACACCTGCAACAAAAAAATCTGTTTGAGAGATTTCATTTTCAAGGAATAACAATTGTGACCATGTAATTGACACTTGAAACTAATTTCATTTTGAACTTGTTCTGTCTTCTGGTCAGGATCCAAATCAACAATTTTCTGGACCCATGCATATGGAACGTGCATTTGCACTATAATGTTGTTGTTTTTTAGCTGGACAGATCTGCGACAGGTGATTTTAATATATGAAGTAAAGGTTGTTGATTCACATAAATTCAGAAATCATAGGTTAGTATCAAACTCTTTTTTGGGGCTATTATACAATTTATTTACTTGCTTCTGATTGGATGACATCATGGAGAAACTTTAATGTTATTATTTAATAAAATAATATATGAAAAAAACTGACATCGATCTGAAAAAGATAAATGAGTAAATCAAACAAAAACTGACATGAAAATCAAATTAATAGCTCTATCTCAAAAACCTTTCTTCTTTTTAAAAAAAATATTTCACTGCAAAATATACAGTATACAAAATACAACTGATACATATTGATAAAAAAACATATAGGAATAAAATAGATGATGTATTATAAAAAGGTCTCATACATATTAATATTATAAATATGAAAATAATAAATGTGTAAATCAATTCTAACTTTTTAAAAAACTTTACTTTCTATATGTGCAATTTGCTCAAATAACATCAATACTTTTGGCGGGAGTATAAAATGGAAAGAATATGCAAAGTTTTCAAATCTCAGTGACATGGGTTGGCTACAATGGACATTGGAAACAAACATTTTTCAACTGAAGTTCAGAGATGTGAGAGGGGCTGGAACAAAAAAGCTTACTGCAGCTGGGGTCCAGGGGCGGCTTAAGGGCCCTTGAAGGAAAATCGTTGTTTGCAACCCCTGGAACTACCAAAAATTGCATTCAATGTTAACAAATCTAAACTGGTTATAGCTTATAATATAAGGCACACATCATAAACTTGAAACCGTGAAAACATGAAAATGAACTTTGTGTGGTCAACATCATGTTTTTTTGGTTTTTTAGACAAAATGGAAAAGCGCACTGACGCGTTTCCACATAGCTCTCACATCCCTGGAAGTTCTGGTAAAAGTAAGAAATATTTTAATATGTTTTATTTATTTTTTTGTTTCCATCACATACATGTAGCTGGGATTACTCATCGTTGCAAATCTGAATGTATCTGCAAATATGATGCAAGTTTACATCATTCAACTAATATAAAACATGATGTAAGTTTACGTCATTCAAATGGACAAAGTTAAAGTTTGTTTCATTAAATGACACCACTAGAGCACATTGATTTATTAATCATCGGCTATTGAATGTATGTTATATACATCATCCCACAAACAGAATAGCACATACTATGGGCCTTCGATATACAAGTCATGGTGCACTGGCTGGAACAAGAAATAGCCCACTGATGGGGATTGATCACAGACCGACCGCATATCCAAAAAACACTTTGTCACTGGGCTACATCCCACCCAAGTCAACTACTGAATACAGTTGATATTTTCTAATGGATTTATAAAGTGGGACTTTTATTCATTTAAAATACAGTACTTTTCAGGAATTAAAATGGCTTTAGTTCTTAAAATAACAATGTTCGTGATTTTATCAGAACCATTTGCATTTCTATCATTTGTACTGTCATTTGGAAGCAGTAGAAGAGCAATTTCTTGCTTTCTTGATAATATTAATGTCCAGAAGAAATGTCAAATAAAGAGCAATTCCATAAATCTAAAATAATAAGATCATAACTATAAATAATAATATATTGAAAGGGAAATTCAAATACAATGGCTTCACTGTTCATCTTATTATCTATGTTTGTGATGTCTTAACAAAAAAATATCTTAAGTTATACAATGTATTTATAATGTTAAACAAATTTAAATGTCCTAATATCTCTCCATTAGTTTGTGAATTTAAGACTATTTCTCAGAATCATAATACTGAGTTTCAGAACTATATCCAATCAAAACTCTAGGAGAAAACAGACTTTCAAATTTTCAATGTTAAATTTCTATCAAAATTTTTGTAATTTAATAAAAAAAAGTGTAAATTCAAAATATCTCTATATTAGTTTGTGAAGATTGCATGCACCCAGAGAACCAAAGTTCCAGAACTATATGATAAAAATTCGAGAAGATAAGACTATAAAATTTGCTATTTAAATATAACAAATATTTAATAACAATTTTAAAAATAAAAGTTTGAAAATATTTATTTGTTTGTGGAGAATAACCCCAGAGGATCATTGTACCAAATTTCAAAATAATCCAATGAAAACTCTAGAAGACAGACTTCAATGAAAATGTTGACGGATTGACAGATGCCAGTCAAATCAGAATAAGAAAAACTTCAACAGAGGAACATCATAGCAGAGCTAACTGGAACGAGATTGTAATTATTTAACAAATATGCTTAATGGTAAATGAATACTGTTAACCAGAGTCATATTGTCACATTGTTTTTCCCTTGCAAATTTGCACTTTAGTGCATGTTTTTGTGGCATGTAAATTTCACAAACAACTGTTGGTATTTACAATGCATATCTGCAATGAAAATTATGTGTGTATAAACTGTGCAACTTAAGGTTGGATGTGAACAATGCAAAATTTATACACACACATTTTTTTCATGTTTAAAGTATTTATACATGTTTATTAAAGCAATACTCACTTGTGGTGTTGGACAGCCTGTTTTAATAACCTTCAAACCCATCACACTACATTGAAGCAAATCAAAATACACCAGGTACGGCCTATCACTGCAAATAATTTAATAATCACATCTCTAAGTAACATACATGTTTAATACCAGAAAAAGAACCTAATTATTATTTTGACCATCTGTGGTGGTGTAGAGGTTAAGCCATCAGACTTAAGGCTGGTAGGTACTGGGTTCGTGTCCTACCTGAGGCAACAGGGCAATTTTTGATTTAACTTCACACTGAAAACCCAGAGTAAGTGCACTGCTAGGCTCAATAAAGAGGTGTAAGGCCACATAACTAAGTCTCACCCACTTCATACATGTTCATTCAAAGCTCCTAGCAGAAGATCGATTTTTAAATTTAGAATCTTACATTTCTATTTAAATTTGAGTAATTTAATAGAAATAAAAACATTTAAAAATTCCAAAATATCTCTCTAATAGTTTTGAAGACTGCCTCTGAGAATACTAAGTTTCAGAACTATCCAACCAAAACTCTAGGAGAAAATAAGACTTTTAAATGTTCAGTGTTAAATTTATATTAATTAATGTGAAGATTGCCTCAGAATACTTATACTGTTTCAGAAGCATCCAATAAAAACTCTAGGAGAAGATAACACTTTTAAATTATAAATTAAAAAAGAATCTATTAGTTTGGACAGCGTGCCCCATGCAGAGGAACATTGTACTAAGTTTCAGAACAATTCAATCAAAACTTAGGAGAAAATAGACTTCAAATGAAAAATTGACCAACAGACAGATGGACAGAGAGAGCTGAATATTTTGTTAAAAATCTGCTTAATTACTACCAGATAATCATCACTTTTAGACCCAATTATTATTTTCCCTCAATCTTATAAACTTTACACATATATATAGTCAAACCTGCTTTGGCGACCACCTCCATAAGACGGCCACTTCCATGTCCCCCCCCCCCCCCCAACTCAATTTACAGTATATTTTACCTCTATATGACAACCACCTGCTCAATGCTGCCACTTTTTTTTAACCAAAAAGAGTAAATGGACCCATCTATGGTGGCCAAAAAAATACAATTGGAAACCTGGCCGCAAAATTAAGTGACAGATTCTTTGTTCTTACTTTGTTTCTTCATGTTTATTATATAGGTGTGTATAAACACGTATGTTAGATGTTTAGTGAATTAATTTTGTTAGTTTTGATATGTGAACAATATCTTAATCTTCTGAATACTGAAGTTAACAAAACTCAGAAAACATAAAGCAAGTGTTTGCTTAGATGTAATTAGCGGCAAACAGTAGATCAATGAAGTTAGTGGTGTGTGCTATTACTCCTAATTATCCTTATCCAATAACATCAGTGGTATCACCAAACAGTGTTTCAGACAGATTGTCTCCTAAAACAACTGGAGTTCAACATGCCAGCTCTCAAAGTTATTAAATACAGCTACATATGTTTTTCGACGTTAGTTTCTAAAATGCCTCCTAAAGTTCGTAAGCCGGTTGCCTTAATGTTGGAACAAAGGATAGATGTTATTAAAAAATCGGAGAAAGATAAACTCAGTGCTAGAAAAATTGCAGAATAATTTGGAGTGGGTAGAAATCAAATTGATGGAATTCTGAAGAGAAAAGCAGAGGTGTTGGCAGATTATGAAACCATCTGATAAAAAGAGACAGAGAAGAGTCACGGGCAACGATGATATAAACATACTGACGTGGAAATGGTTCAATGATGCTACAGCTTGTAGAATAAATGTCAATGGTCCGTTGATTAAGGAGAAGGCATTAGAATTTGCTGTGGATTTGGGTGTAGACAATTTCAAAGCGTCAAATGGCTGGCTGGAATCATTCAGGCATAGACACATTGTTGTAGGTACACTGAGCGGCGATTAAGTGACACGGCGGTTGAGGATTGAAAAACCAAATTGCCAGCAATGTGTCAGGAATACGTTTCCAAGGATATTATTATTATTACTAGTGGTAGTAGTAGTGTTTAAATGTTACATCTTATGCTACCTCTATATGACGTCACCTGCCTATGACGGCCATTTTTCAGTGGTCCTGTGAGTGGCCGCCATATAGACAGGTTGGACTGTATATATATTTTGATTACACAATGGGTGTAGAAACAAAAAAAATCTACCGGTACTTACGAGAATTTCCCTTCACCACATATGTTTCCTTGAGAGTCTGTAGGAAGGAGTAATTTGTGAGGGTTCCCATGTATATAGCCAATAATGGAACAGCCTACCATTGCTATCACAAAGGCAAGGAACAAGACAAGACAAATGATGTCTGTACATGACCTGAAACATTTATATAACAAAGCAGTACTCTAAGACATTTATTTAATATCTAACTACATGCATTAGTTACTAATAATACAGAACTTTGTTTTAACGCAGAATATAATAAGCACGCTCAAAATGACCAAATCCATTATTTTATTTTTCCACGTGTCAAGAATGCTTCCCACCAAATTTAGTTGGAAATGGACTAGTAGTTATGAAGAAATTACAGTTTAAATGCATTTCTCTAACAGTACAACCCTTCTTAAGGCACACCCAATATTAATGAAATTCATAGCTTTGATAAGCAGATATAGTAGAGAATTTGTGGGGTTTTTTTTAGATTGACTGAATTTTTCTGTTTTGGACCTCTCTCATTTCGTATGTGTGTGTGTGTGTGTGTGTGTGTGTGAACGAGTGTAAGTGTGTGCATGTGCATGTGCGTGTATATGTTTGTGTGCGTGCGTGTGTGTGTGTTAAGTTGTCATAGTGTTTCCGCTTTTGAGTCCCAACCCTGATTTTGTTTCTCCATGGTTGAGGAAGCTTCCCACCAAACATAGTTGGAAATGGTCTAGTTGTCAGGAAAAAAATTACAGTGCTTCTAGATTGTGGTAGCCCCACTCCCATGGGTAGTGATATGCAATATTCGGCTAGCAAATAACTACCACCAACATACCCGGCGGCTAGTGTTCAAATGCATTTAAAATGTAAGTCTATTTTGTAAATATAAATATCTTGCCCTCCCCCTTCAAAAAAATCTAACGATTATTACTTACCTATCAGTAAATAGTGCATTTTTAATCGTGGCTAGTAATTTTTTCAAATCACTGATCCCATGGCTAGTGGATTTTTATAAGAATTCTAGATGCCCTGAATTACAGGTTAAATGCATTTCTCTATACAACTCTAGTAAACGTTAACACTTCACAAAAGGGGAATCAAACATTACTGACATTCACAACTTTAATAAATCATCTAACCAGTATATATGAAGACTATTTAATTTGAGCATTTCTGGAAGCAGAGAAGACCTTTTTTTAATTGGCTTAATTTTTTCCTTTTGGGCCCTATACCCATCATTCCACTGAGGGGGGGTGGTGGTGGTGGATATGAGAATAAACGAATTTAAACATTTATTTTTCTATGTATCAGGAGCTGGATGTAGCCCAGTGGTAAAGCGCTCACCTGATGCATGGTCGGTTTCGGATCGATCCCTGTCGTTGGACCCATTAGACTATTTCTTGGTTCCGCCAGTGTACCACAGCTGGTATATCAAATGCTGTGGTATGTGTTATCCTGTCTCTGAGATGGTGTATATAAAAGATCCCTTGCTACTAATTTTGGGACTGGTTCAAGTCTTTTGAGAATTTTATGTAAGCAAATAAATACATGCAGAAACACTGCAATTAAACAGATCGTGAATCGGTCCCAGACTGAGAAAAAAGGGCTTCCCCACCTCCGATGTGAATGGTAAATTACACATGAAAAGTCCGTTCTAATGTTACTGTAAAAAGAAGACCACAAATGAGGCTGTTTACGAGGCAGCAGTATTATGACAGTTGTTTTAATTAATACCCCAAATCCTACTTAATTAACCCACCAAAATCACTAGGGTTATATAAACTCCATACTTACATATATTGACACAAAGTCATTATTTATTGGTATATTTTAAGTCAACAATGCAATACACTTGGGCTATTCCACAAGTTGCCTCCAAGCCGGTATCAAACAAGAGTACTAGTGAGGTACATGATAGACCCCTCAAAAGTAAGTTGTGGTGACCTAGTTATGGTATGCAACACACCACCATCCTAAGTTGTACTTGGTTTGATGATCTTATATGAATTGATAAGAAAGATATGGTCAAGAAAAGGATTTCCTTAATTAATATGCAGTAATGCAGGGAACTTTTTTTTCTTCAAAATCATGATTAGCAACTACTGTTTAATGTTTTAGAATTGTGTAGGGATCTCTAAAACTTGCGTAGCAAATCATGAAATGTTCCCTGGTAATGTGTGAAAAGTAGGTTGCAGCGATCTACTTATGGTTCGCGACACAGTCATACCAGTTGTACTTGCATGAAAGGTTTGATGATTCTGTATGAATTAATAAGAAAGATATGCATTGGAAACACCATACCATAATATGATCTGTCAAAGATGGGCGTTAAAATAGGAGATTTAACCTATGCAATTTGACTGTACAAAATTTGTAAAGAAATTTTTTTTTATTTATACCAATTAGATTTTTTTAAAATGGTTATGAGAGTTGGTATGGCTTTTAAATGTCATGTTTTGATAAGAATTTTAATGTTATTCATTACAAAATTCCATGCCCATTCAATGGTTCCCTTTTGGTGCAAACATCTGTTCATGCATCTTCAAGCCAAATTGCTGCCAGTTCCAACAAAACTACCTATATTTTAGATGCATTGTGTAAAACAAATTACGTTCACCAAATCTTAGTGTTTACCTCTTACTGTAATCTTTAATTTTTATCTTAACATCTGAAATAAAAAACAAAATAATATTAGAGGATGCCAAAATGCCATAAGAGCAATCTTTAGGCAGACAATATTAAATAAATACATCTACAGGGCTCACACGAGTGGGTGAAGTGAGCTCAAACATCACGTTGACCAGCTTACTTCGCCGTACCAGTCTGTTTCACCTTTTAAAAAATAGTGACCACAGCATTGAACACAATTACAAATGAATGGTGAACAACTTGAGCAATAAATAAGTGTCTGAGAGTTCGAAGTGACACTGGCACACATATAAGTGGTCTAGCTCCGACAACACCCGTATTTGGTATTAAAAGTAGGCCTACATGTACTACTGACTGTTGAAGCACTTAACTTTAATTCTATTGTCAGGCGTGTGTGCTGGAAATTGTACAAGAGTAGGTATCTAACCTATGGCGAGCAAAGTTTTAAAGGAAAATAATTTGAAAAATAATATTCGTTTTGAGCAGCAGACTTTAATTGATGTGAAAAAAAAATGCAGGAAGTAATTAGTCAGAATGCAGACTTTCTGATAAGAAATAAATTCAAACAAAGATGTCGAAATTATAATCAGCAGTCTCGCTTAAGGTGGTTGCATTGCATGATCGAACCACTACGGTGGATCCATTCAGCTGATTGGGTTTTTCTCGTTCCAACCAGTGCAACACAACTGGACAAAGGCCGTGGTATGTGCTTTCCTGTTTGTGGGAAAGTACATATAAAAGATCCCTTTCTGCATTAGGAAAAATGTAGCGGGTTTCCTCTGATGACTACGAGTCAGAATTACCAAATGTTTGACATCCATTAGCCGATGATTAATTAATCCAGTGGTGTTGTTAAACAAAACTGCTGTACGTGGCCATTTTTTTCGTACTAAAATATTTTTAATGTGAATGCACTCCCAAGTTGCTGAAATGCAGGTGTTAAGTGGCCACTGTAAATTCTATTATTTATATATTATATATATATATATGTTATTTTAAACAAAATGCGACAAGGTGCAGCAAATAAGCGATCTTCACAGTACCGATTCAGTCCGACATCTGTACCATTTAAGAGATAGAGACTGTGGAATGCATTTAATTGCCTCTGGTTAATCTAAGCTTGACATTGGTAGATTAATCAGTAGTAAACAGTAGTAATTAAATGAAAAGAAAAGACAAACTTGTAAGAGAATGAATTCCAAACGGTTAAATTAGTGTTTTTCAGTTGCATTTCATTATTTTTGAAGAAGGCGACGTGGAAAGGTGATTTTGAGGAAATTCGAGAGCATACATTCATCAATTAGCAACAAAGATGGTAAAAAAAAATTTTTAAATTGCACCGTTCAGGGTTTCTGCCAGATGGTAAAATGGGTATGGTGCCATACCCAAATTATTTGGCAGATTTTTGTTTTTGGGACACAATTAGTTACTCTTATTATTAATGTACGATTTTTTTTACCCTAACCCTACACTTAACCCATTTTCTTTCTGGGGGAGGCCCCCCATACCCCCTGTTGACTGTGGCCATTCTATTTCATATATAGCGCCATACCCCAAAAATGTCTTTCTGGCAGAAACACTGAGCCTGTATTCATCTGCCACTTGAATTAAGCAGCCTTTTTAACTACTCCTTTGAGTGGCCACTTAAGACAGGTTTGTTCGTATTGGGTTAATGTGACTTCTTTTTGCATATTTTTTTTTTTTTTTTTTATTAAAAATTCAAGTCTCCCTCCTTTTAAAAACTTTGCCCTCTCAAAAGTGTGAGATGATTTTGACCTCGCGTGAGGTCTTCGTCTATACAATAACTATAATCTTATATGTATTGCTGCTGAAGAAGAGTATTCCATTTTATTAATGTATATAACTCAATTGTTAACATTTTATTTTCACAGCAATTTAAGGATTGTCTGTTATTCAGGGTATGAATTAAAAAAAATCATCCACAAACTAGGGTCTCGACGAGTCCAAAATATTGGGACACGAGTACTCGAGGGTCAAACTCGACCCGGACCCGAGTCTTACACTAGATGATAATGAGACTATGTAATAAAGTAAAATAGCATTATGCATCTTAATTCCAGCACTGAACATGGATGTCAAATCATGCTATTGTATTGCATTCCACACACTGACTTTTGTTTCCCCTATAACGTAACCAGCGGAAAACATATGCCAAAATGACATTAAAAATATATAATTAAATGACAGTGCTTTTCCTTGCACGGGTACTAGAGTCCTGTGAACGGATTCAAGTATTCAAGTACTCATGGAGACCCTACCACAAACTGTGAATTGTTGAAGCCATTCTCACATAAGTTTGCAGATGATTTTTTTCCCCATACCCACGTTAAAGACAACAAACAATCATTATACCATTTACTTTTACTGTCGATTTTATCAGCCATATTAAAAATATTATCATCTGGAACATCAAAAATACTGGGTGAAGGAAGTCACGTTATTATTTGCTGTCCAAGAAACTGTTCAAAAGTCCCCAAGTTTTAGCTTTTTTGAACTGGTGTTTGGTAGTACTGTTCATGGATGTTTGAATCTGTTGAAAGAAAAGTGGTTATATGAAGTATCTGACCTCCACCTTTCAAACTATGTTTCAGGTTTAAAAAAAAAAACTTATTAAAGCAAATGAATTTCCCAGGAAAAACCAGAAGCAAAGTCATACAAAAATGAAAACCTGGTACGACAAAGGTGCCAGAAATAGTGTTTGATTCAGATTTTGTTAAAGGAATGCTTGCACAAAGCTTTTGGACTAGTATGCATATTCAACGATATATAATGCACATTATTGCTTAATATCAACAAGTATATTATTATATTTAATTAATAAAATGGTTAAATGTGACGGCTATTATATATGATGGGTGCAACCATTTTGTACCATCCCAGTGAATACGCCCTTTGGCAAGCTGGTGGTTACACAATAGTTAACACATCACGTCAGGAATTAGTCTTAGAACTGAAGAAACAAACGTACCTGTTTTTTGTGCAATGTTCTGTAATAATATCCATCACAGTAAGCCAGCAATAAGAAGATATTATTTTACAATACAGAATAAACCACCATGTCGAAATAACTATCATGTTTTGTCCTTGCAATAACCTACGTACTGAAATGACAAACCAAGTGTTTTCTTAGTTCTATACCGGTGCTTTCAGTAGCCTCCACCTGTGATTACTGATTGGCAGGTGTATATTTGGTAGGTAGATAAGCCATTAATTACTGCTGTCTAGACACAAAATTATGTACCGGAACAGGCAATTTTTTGTGTTAACATCACAGGGTATTGGGATATAACAGCCACCCCTAAAATGGTAATGAACATTATCAGCAGTCATGCTTTATTACTGTAAATCATTCTGTAAAACTCTTGATTAAGTAGACTTTCCCCATCTGAAATCACAGAACTTACCAATTACGTAGTCCCAAAGAAAAAAACATTATCACTTGGGTATCATGAGTGGCTGTTTTTGCTCCAACGTACTCTACCAATAGACCTAATAGTATGCTTTTTTTTCTTCTTTGGATTATTTGGTAAAGAAAAATACTATAACCCCATCTTGTTCCATTACTGCAACTTGAAATATATTTAATTAAATAGTTCATTATCACGTCATTTATTTTGTTTTACAAGTCAGGTTGATCAATGAGAAGTGCCGTCTCAAAAATTACTGCTTTTGTTTACACTGTGTATACACGAGTTGGGTCAGGAGCCGACGTCACTTCACCCCAAGCTAGCTGTGGTCTCACTACACAGATGTCATCTGCCATTGAAACCCATGTCAAACTGCCCAACTTCAAACAAAGATTGCCAATAGAATGGGTTCTCGTTGGCACTAACAACATACACCATTGCGAACATACATTATATAAGCATTTATTTTCACTCCAAAATTGAGAACATTTCCGTCTCAGTTTTTTGCTATAACCGATTCACTCCGGCTGTCACTTAATTGCGCTATATACCCATGTCCCAAAAGGTCGATGCACAATATTAAAATAACATGGGCAAAATACAGCCAGAAGGCTTACCATTAAACATACATATTGTTTTAATTCTTCACTATTTCCTAGAAGTGAATATGTGAACCATAACATGTGTCACAATTAGGAACTATAGTGGACCCTGATGAATGAACTCTCACCCGGAAGTGATCTGTGTAGTGAGACCTGTACTGGATGCCTTGAAAAGAAAAGAAAATGGCTGTCCCCAGTTAGCAGGAATAATAATAAAAAATTTAGTTTGTTTAACACTAAAATTACGTGTTTTTCATTTGTTAAAATGTCAATATGTGTTGGTGGTCTGGGTATGCATCTTTTCAACACAAAGGGCTCGTTTTAGTTTACTCTCCCTTTAATAAAACAGACTAAAAAACAATTTTGCCCACGAGTTGGAGCTATCAACAAGAGCACCCTTTATTTAAAGATGTTCAGCTACACAATTATACTATTCGTATAAATTCCCCTTCAAGGTGACACCCCCACCCACGTCTACGCCTAGATTATCTACATGTACGATCAGCGTAATGTTTGCTCGCCTTTCCAACTTTCTAAATTGTTGCTAAATATAGAGCACAGTAATGCCTGGTGTGTTGTCACCCCCGGTCTATTTCTAACAAGGGCTATTGCCAGTGAGAGTGCGAATAATTTTTACATGCTCATATACCACAAGAGTTTGAGCATGTCCATCCCGGGGCCGGTCTCTGGATAGCCAGGGGCTTGTCCCGGGACAGAAAAAAAAATAAGCAGACAATTTTGAAATTTACATCCAAAAAATTACATAGTGGGCCTTTAAAATTTTGATGCGCATCTCTAATTAATATAATTAATAAAGATAATTCTACTCATTAAATTTGGTCGCTAGATTAGATCGGGTGGTCAAAAAGAAATTAGATAAGATTGGTGGCCTGACTCGGGATGGAGGGGGGTAGAGTTGAAAATGGGCAGAATTTTGAAAATAGCAATTAGCAAAAAAGATAATAGAAAAAAAAGTTACAAGCCAAAAAAAAAAAGAATTGACTGCTTGGTCGAATATTTATATAATTTGGAGCATTTTAGAAGGACAGTCCAAAAATAAATAAGAGAAAGAAGAGAGGATCGGACTATTTAATAATATTAAAAAAAATAAAGTAATTTCGACAAACTTTTGAATGAATGTCTAAAAGTTTAAAGTCTGATCTATATGCCCACATAAGTGGCCTTATTAAGGCCGTTAGGGTGCACAGCTTGTAGGGATGAGATGGGTTGCATCCCGTCAAGAAAACCCCTAGATTGACAGTCAATAGACGTTGAAGGTGTAGTGCTGAGCTGAAATACAGATCTTGAGAAGCCGGATCCGTCTGAACGAGAGAGAGAATCAGACTAGGGTATAGTCCAGTCGTCATGGGTTGGTATAGTGGTGCGGACAGGCTTGACTCCGGATGATACGAGATGGTATCACAATAAAACAAAGTAAAGTCTAGAAAAGAGTAGTAGGGGCCGACCCCGCTTCCTATTTCTTTTTAGAGTGGGGCAGTCAATCTTCCAGTGCTGCTAGGACAGGCTCGGACATGTAGAGTGGCGTTCTGCAGAATGGCCGTCATATGAATCAGGAAAAAAACAAGTCAACATAGTCAGACGGAGAAATGACGTGGAGGCAAGGAATCTCACTAAAAAAGAATCCAACCTGGTGGTGCAGACTGTCGAAATGAGAAGCGTTCCAGCATTCAGTCAGTTCCAATGGCCGCATACATCCTAGCAGAAAACTTCACTTCGCTGACAAAAACAACGAAGTGAAGGACCCCCCTCAAGTCGAGCCGCGAAAGCACGTGTAGTGTGTGCACAAGCGAAACAAACAGGTCTTACCAGTATTGGAATTGTAAGAAGAAAAGTAAGTGTTTTGAAATTAACAAAAAACAAAAACAAAAACACAAACTATTTTTGTGTGTAAGTTACAAAACGACCGGCTCACAAATAAATAACTTGTAGTAAATTCCACAGTATGAAAAAAAGGCGTTTCCCGTGGGACGAACTATATATATCGTCTGCTTTCAAACACATCGCCAAATGTTGTACTTTGGTTGGGAACGAGTTCCTTCTTTTCTGCTGTTACCATTAACATATTGAGTTAGTTACTTTGTTTGGAGGCCTATAACTGTTTGCTTGCTTTCCACCGTTAAGTGTGTGTGCTGTTTTTATTTAAAAAAGAAAAACAGAAAAAAAACGTTTGTGTCAAGGTGGGTATGTCTTCATCCGCCACCGCTAGTGGAACATGAAATAGCGGCAAAATTCTAAAACATTTACCAAGTTTTATAAACATAACAATGAATAAACTTGCGATAGTTTGATCTAATCGACATATGTTGTCCATATACGGCAAACTGTATTATCACAGTACGCACCTGAAATGTTACAAAAAATAATAATAATGAAAACGTTTGATAAACACCTGCACGTTGACATGGTTGAACCACATTGCATTGAAGTTCAACAAAATAAATGATTTCTTTTGCCCAAATGGACATCTTCATGATGTTGTTATTTTTGCTGATGTTATTTAATTGTATCAAACATTTTTTTTTTTTTTTTTAAACTGAAAAGAGTATTAATTGAAATACCGTGAGGCGTCACATCCTTTTTCGAAGTTCCCATGTGTAGATCTCTTGTTCAACTCTTGCAAAACAAGGCCAAAGTTCAAGCAGCCGTTTTTCGCTAAACGTTTGCAAACTATGTTGACTGGTTCCAGAAGTATTCATTGGATTTAACGTGTAGCGTAAAAAACAGTCTATTAAGCATTAGCGACAAACGGTTTGCTACACTAACGCCACAGATTAGGTTACGACAATGTATCATATAAAATTATAAATATTCCGGCAATCTAAATATAATCAGCTCCAATGGCGTAGCCTGAGATCTATTACACCCGTCACTAACGGTCTAACTATAGTCCGTCCCATTATCCTACCAAAATAATAATAAATAAATAAATAAATAAATCTGGGGTGTAGCCAGAGAAGAAAAAACACCGAGGAAAAAACCCAAACCTGTAAAATAAATATACTCTTCAAAAAAAGAAACGCAAAAGGGTACAACTGGGTTATAACTCCGATTTTATGTTTCCTACCGGTTCATGCTTTGTGAATATAAGGTCATTGCATGTCCCAAACACATTCCCACGGTTACATTCGATAAAACGCAGCTACTGTAAAATAAAGTTTCAAAATGTGAATATTCGCAAAAACGCAGCCACGTGCAAACCATGTCACCACTGCACGTGCGTTGTCTGCACGTGCAACATGAACACCGACAGTATAAAAGTGCAGGGTGTTCGCTTGCCTGGCCTCTGTATCTGGCCGACAGTTGACAATCCAGGACATGCCACGTCTCAGTGAACCGCAGAGAAACAATGCCATCGGCCGACTAGACGCAGGCGAATCCAGAACGGCCGTTGCCAGGGCATTCCATGTGTCCCCAAGCACCATCTCCAGACTGTGGGACCGTTACCAGCAACATGGATCAACACGTGACCTCCCTAGATCCGGTCAACCACGGGTCACTACCCCCGGGCAGGACCGCTACATCCGGGTACGCCACCTTCGGGAACGATTGACTACTGCCACCTCCACAGCCGCAGCAATACCAGGTTTGCGCAGGATATCCGACCAGACCGTACGGAACCGCCTACGTGAGGTAGGAATTCGTGCCAGACGTCCAGTTCGAGGTGTCATCTTAACACCACAACACCGTCGACTCCGACTGCAGTGGTGCCAGATTCATCGACAATGGCCTCAACTGCGATGGAGACAGGTGTGGTTCAGTGACGAGTCCCGATTTCTGCTCCGACGTCATGATGGAAGATGTCGCGTGTATAGGCGTCGTGGTGAACGTTATGCGGCAAACTGCGTGCAGGAAGTGGACAGATTCGGCGGGGGTAGTGTCATGGTGTGGGCAGCCATCTCACACACTGGCAGAACTGACCTGGTCCACGTGCAGGGCAACCTGAATGCACAGGGCTACATTGACCAGATCCTCCGGCCACACATCGTTCCAGTTATGGCCAACGCCAACGCAGTGTTCCAACATGACAACGCCAGGCCTCACACAGCACGTCTCACAACGGCTTTCCTACAGAACAACAACATTAATGTCCTTCCTTGGCCATCGATATCACCGGATTTGAACCCAATTGAGCATCTATGGGACGAGTTGGACCGACGCCTCCGACAGCGACAACCACAGCCCCAGACCCTGCCCGAGCTGGCAGCAGCCTTGCAGGCCGAGTGGGCCACCATCCCCCGGGACGTCATCCGTACTCTGGTTGCTTCAATGGGCAGGCGGTGCCAGGCAGTTGTCAACACACGCGGAGGCCACACCCGGTATTGACTCCAGATGACCTTGACCTTGGTGGTGTGTCCTATCACTTACTCACAATGGACTAGAGTGAATTGTGAACAATCCTGCAACATTTGGTAATTATCGGACTCACCATTCAATAATTAAATCAATTCTCCAAATGTTACGACAATGTGGTTTTGCGTTTCTTCTTTTGAAGAGTATATTAGTGTCATGGGAAAAATAAAATAAATGCTGGCCACGCCACTGTAAATAAAATAAAAATTGTAAATAATTTCAGTTTGGTTTCACGTAATTACAGAAGCAAAGTAATTTTTATTTATTTATTATTATTATTATTATTATTTTTATTTTTTATTTTTTTTATTTCACCAAGAACGTCAAACTTGATATGTAATGGTACACTATAAAGCTATACGCAAAATTTCAACTAAGTACACTAGAGGCATTGGTAGGGTGGGGGAGGAGTCTGGAAAACAAATTTCCGTATACTAAGTTCAAGGATCACAATTCAGTCAAAATGTGTAAATCGTCATGAAAGTCAAACTTGATATGTAATGGTATATGATAAAATTATATACAAAATTTTAGCTCAATATCTCGAGGAACTGTGGGAAACACCCCCCCCCCCCCCCCCCCCCCCCCCCAGAAACCTTTATATGGGACAGACGGAAAAACAGAAATACGAAGATGAAACCTACAACCCCCTCCGGTTGGACCGATAGTGGTCTAATAATGAATGTAGATTATATTCATTGAATAGCACTTAAATTATTATCAATCTCAAGCTCTTTTAAGAAACAATTGATGTATTCAATATTTAAACATAGTAGTGATGAGTGCATATTATATTTGTAATAATAACCAGGAGAGTGCAAATAATTGAAGGGGAATATATATTGTATGTAGGCCTATAATAATAACTGGGGGAATGAATGAATGAATGAATGAATGAATGAATGAATGAATGTTTAACGACACCCCAGCACGAAAAATACATCGGCTATTGGGTGTCAAACTATGGTAATGCAAATAAATAAAGTGATGATCAACATCAATATAAAAATTCAAGACTTAAACAGAAACAGTGTAAAGAACTGTGCAAAAACACAAATATCACAGAATTTTACGGATACTGAATTTTACTCAAAACTTCAATTTTGTGCTGTGTTGGCCATTCTCAAAGAGAATGTTACACCCCTGCACCACGGTGAGGTTACAGCACACGCAGGGGAATAACTGGGGGAATGCAAATTATACGTATAATAATGACTGGGGAGTGCATATTCTAGAGGAGTGCAAATTAAATGCTACACCGGTTGTAATGTTTGCCCAGTTAATTCACTATTATCATAGTTAATTATCCTTACAATTGTAAATTAGTACTAGAGTTCCCCAACTTTTTTTAATGAGTATATGTGAAGGTTTGTGTGAAGTTATCTCGTAATTACGAGATAAAAATTTGACTTTCAAATGGCACTAACTGGCTTCCGTAAATATATTCCAATTTTACGAATAATTTTATTATTTATTAGATCAGGACCGCTGGCTTATCTTACATTTACAAATAATGAGATATCTTCGACCTCCGTTTCCAATGGCGGATCCAGAAAATCCATTTAGGTAGGGTGGGGGTCAGTGACATGAGGTGGAATGCCAAGGGAACTTTTGGGCAGGTTTGGAGGGGGGGGGGGGGGGGTCGTAAAAAAATGAAAATTAATATATAATAAAAGTATAACTATCGCAAAATTTAGGGGGGCAGGCCCCTGGGGATCCCCCCCCCACACACACACACACACACCTAGATCCGCCTCTGGTTTCCTGTGCATTGGTACATCTTGATCTGGTTTATCGACTGTGGCTTTGTTTACAAAATAGTTATTCATTACGTTTGCAATGTCGTCACCCTCATAAAGAACACCATTGTTTTCAATAGGTGGTGTCACAAGTCAAGTTTGTGATCTAGATTAATTGTGTAGTTGGGGGTCTCTTGTGACAAGAGGCAGGTCTATCTTTATATTTCCAGGTGGGTTTGGACTTGTGGCAAGTTTATTATTATTTTGTTAGCGTGTATTATGTACATTTCCCCAAAGTAAAGGAGTACTGAGCAGGAAGGTTGGGTTGCACGGGCATATCGCTTAAGGCAATCTGGCTGCATTGCAGATAGTGGTTAGCCAATGGGAAAATAGGTTGGGTTAGTCCTAAGGTATAAAAGTAGTTACATCATCCAAAGCCGTAACAAATTCGATGCCCTGGCCACCCCTGGCAAAAGCCATAAAAAAGCCAAATTAACCAAACAAACGGATAACATTAAAGGAATAAGGCAAGTCATCATTAACGGAGTTAACCCAAGCCCATATCAATACGTCTACTGGCAACACTCACTCAACAAAAATACAACCAATCCCCTCCAAGCCTTCTACCACACCCAGCTGACAAACGGGACGACCTACATCAAAGGAGAAGAAACAACATTAGAAGCACTGGGGCCAATAATCAAACTAAAAATGAATCCACAAACCGGGAATATAGATAAGATAGAATTAAAAACAGTAGGCAAAGAAACAATCCAACAAAAAGTGACAACACCCATCCTGGAGACCAGCCAAAGCAGCACCGAGAGCAAAAAACTGCATACTATAATCCAAAAAAAAACCTAACGGTAGGAAACACCCCCAAAAACATGCCAAAAAAAGTTAGATTTTTCTAATTCTAAAACGATCAACCCAACAACGAGAGCGGACCCCACTGAAGCAACCGCGTCCGCCACTCTCGCAAACGCAAAAACAAAAAAAAGTCTGGATAACAATAAACAAAACCGCTGCAGGTAGCCGACCCCAAATAAAGACCACCCAAACCACCAGAGCACATCAACGATACCCACCAACCAAGGCCACAAACGACAGGAACGCAAAACGAACCCCGGCCAAAAGCATAAACTTCTTAAAAACCAATAAAATAATACTCACCCAACATAGTGATAAAACCACCAAAAACGGAAAAAGGATAAACAGTAAAACCCATACCAAAGAGATAACCTCCAAACCTATCCCCTCCTTACTCTCAATCTCCTTCTCAACGACCACCCCACCCTCTTTCACCCCAGCACCCATACCTACCACAGTCCCCACCCCCCTCTCAAACCCAACCACCACCTCCCCCCCTCCAACCCCCACCCCTAACCTAACCCAAAACATCACCAGCACTGATACCCTGCCATCCCTAACCCCCACCCCAAGCCGTAACCTAAATCCCACCCCAACCCCCCAGGCCCCCACCCCTACCCGATCGTCACCCGATATCCCACCACCCACGACCCGAGCCATCCCTCCTAACAGCCAACCAACTAAACCCATTAATAAATGGCTAGTTAAACTCCACCCACTCCCCCCCCAGGAAACGACTAAAACGGCACTCCAGGCTGGAAACCCCCAACTAAATATAGACAACATTACCATTTGGACCAATGGATATTTACTAATCACGGCAGATGCTACCACAGATAACTCAATCTCTATCTCAGGTCGCAGGTATAAATTACAGGAATACGAAATAAAACCATCTAAATGCCATCACTGTCAACAATGGGGCCACGGAGCCAACAAATGCCGACACCACCGAGAGATGCCAACATGCCACAGATGCGGCCAAAGACACCCCAGAAGCTCCCTAAACTCCCCATGTACCCGACCCATCCAGTGCCCTAACTGCCTCAGCCGGCACATGGCCCATGATAACCGCTGCCACCATTTCCAAAGAGCGATGCGGCAGCTCAATAACTCAAAAAAATCCCAAACCAACCAAATAAACCAGATAAACCAAACAACTTTTAAAGCCAAACCTATTTCGACAACCATCTCTTACGCCGAAATGGTCAAAAACAAAGAAAACTCTCAAATTAGTGAACTAACAAAAATTTTAGAAAAACTAGCGCAAGAGGTAGCGGAGCTAAAAAATAACCTAAAACAATCAATCAACTAAAAAGCAAACTCTGCCTAAACAACTAAACCCAACTCCAGGACAGACAATGGGAGACAAGTCTCCACACACCCTAAAAATTAATAATAAACCAAACAATAAAAGCCTTAGTGTTCTTCAGTGGAACGCTAAAGGCCTCCACTCAATGGGACATGGTGCTGAACTCAGCCAACTAATTAGCACCAGTAACAACAAGCCGGACATAATATGTATCCAAGAAACCTGGTTAGGGACTGGACCCCCCAAAAAAAATAATAATAAAAAAATAACAACTAAACAATTTAAAATACCGGGCTATACAACATACTATAAAAACCGAGAGAATAGCACTAGAGGTGGACTAGCCACGCTCATTAAAAATACAATCCCACATAGCGAAATTAAAACCGATACCTCAAATACCAATCTGGAAGTCCTAGGACTTACAGTACTAAATAAAAAAATGCCTATAGATGTCATAAATGTCTATAGCCCACCAGGAGCGGCCCTCAAAAAACTAACCATAAACGACTACAACAAAATTATTACGCAAAAAAATAACCTAATCCTAGTAGGAGATTTCAACAGCCACAGCCCACTATGGGGAGGCCAGCAATCCGACACGCAGGGCGACATTCTCGAAAACTTCATTAATATAAATAACTTAGTATGTCTCAACGATGGCAGCCCCACCTACTTTCACGACCATCTAGCAGCCTCTTCTGCCATCGACCTAACCATAACCTCTAACACCATAGGAGCAAACGCCCAATGGGAGGTACTAGACGCTCTTAATAGCGACCACCTACCCATACTAACTACCTATAAAAGTAACATAGCGTATACCGAACAACAAAAATTCCTACCTAAATTCAAATTTAGTAAAGCCAACTGGGCAGGCTTTACAAGCGATTGCAGCAAACTTAAACTAGTACCTAACACAGATATAGATGACGCAACCACTAAAATCACCAACGAAATAATCCAAATAGCCGAAAAAAATATACCTAAAACTAAACAACCAACTAAAAATTCACCTGTAACTTGGTGGACAGATGTAATTCAAGCAAAATGTAGCTTCAGAAATAGGATGAGAAAACTCTTTAAGAAAACTGGTAAACCAGAATACCATACTAAATATAAAATAGCAAAACAAGAAATAGGCAAACTAATCACGGAAGCTAAACAGGCTAGCTGGCAGACATTCTGCGGGGAGATCAACACCAGAACCGCTATCAGGGAAATGTGGAAGAAGGTTCATGCCATCCAAGGACAACGCACGTTCACTACAGTCCTCCAAAAAAATAAAATAGCCACCACAAATAAACAAAAGGCAGACCTCCTCAGTCAAACGTTTAGCAAAAACAGCAGCAACGAAAACTTCCCCGAATTTTTTTTTAATAAACTTAAGAAAGATAACAACCTCCCAACAAATAACACTAAAAGTGATACTCAGCCTAATACGGACAACCTAGAATTTAATCAACCGCTAACATTAGTTGAACTAAAAGCAGCCATTAAATCTAAAAAAAGCACCGCCACAGGGCCAGACCAAATCAGCTACACGCTGCTAAAACATATGCCAGATGTAACCCTTGAGGTCGTGTTGTCGCTCTATAACAGGATCTGGGAGGAGGGTCGCATGCCCGCAGCGTGGAAGCACGCGGAGTGCTTTAGCCTCCCAAAGGCGGGCAAAGATCACTCACTCCCGGGTAGTTATAGGCCAATAACACTCACTTCGCACTTATGCAAAACCTTAGAAACCATCATCAATAAGCGACTAAACAACTACCTCCTAGAGAATAAGCTAATCACTAACGTACAAAGCGGATTCAGAACTAAACACTCAACAATTGACCAAATAGTTCGACTACAAAATAGCATAAATGACGCCTTCCGCAAATCCAATAAAGTACTAGCAATTTTTATAGATATTGAAAAAGCATTCGATATGGTATGGCGACAGGGACTCCTCAGCAAACTAAGAAATAACGGCATTAAGGGCAATATGTTTAACTTCATAAATAACTTCATTCACAACCGATCAATATCTGTTAGAGTAAACGGACACTATTCCCAAAAAACAGAAATAATAAACGGTATCCCACAAGGTTCAGTCCTATCACCAACCTTGTTCAACATCTTTATTAATGATATAACCAAAGCGCTCAACGCCAAGAGTAAAAACTAAATCAACCACCCCCCTAAACACAGCCCTCTTCGCCGACGACTGCGCCATTTGGCGCACAGGCAGAGTAACTAAACAATTATTTAGCCTCATGCAGAACGACATGAATAAACTCAATAAATGGGCCCAGGACTGGGGCATAAAACTATCAGAAACTAAAACAGTCTGCATGCTATTCCATAAGGTCAACTCAGCCGATAATCACCAAATAACCTCTAATAACAAACCAATCCCAAGGGTCAAAACCTTTAAATTCCTAGGAGTAACATTCGACTCAAAACTAACCTTTAGCGACCATATAAATAACGTAATCAAACAGTCTAAAAACACGCTAAACTTACTACGGGCAATCTCAGGCACCAGTTGGGGAGCGCAAACGGAAGCAATGCTTTTGGTCTACAAAGCATGTATCCTCTCCAGGATAGACTACGGAGCCCAAGCCTACAGCTGCGCCGACCCCAAACTGCTACAAAAATTAGATATCATACAAAATCAAGCCTTACGAACAATAGCCAAAGTCCCACGTAATACCAGCGGCCAAAGTCTCGAGGTAGAATTTAACATCATGCCACTTAAATTTCGCCGTAACCTACAACATCTAAAATACCACCTAAAAATTCACTCGCTTAAATTAGACCACCCAGTTCAAGAACTTACCCCTATAACTGCTAAACCAGGGCTAGAATTTAATAAAAATAAAAAACTTAACGACTCATTTGCCACTAGGGCCAGTAAACTTGAAATAGAAGTCGGAATTGATAACACACCAGTAGCTCTATATAACATTAATCAACCTATGGAATGCCACACTCCATACCTTATTAAAAAAGCCACAGACGAAACACCGTTTCCGCCATTCAAAAAAGTCCTGTTTGAAGCAGCAGCCAATGAAAATTACCCAGAACACGTCCACGTCTACACAGATGGATCAAAAAACCCGGACAATGGCAGGGTTGGCTTTGCAGTGGCAGAAGAAAAAATATCTAAACACTCTAAAATAGTTAAATACGCCAGGCTGTCAGACAACTTATCAGTCTACACAGCAGAACTGACAGCCATCTACGAAGCACTAATCTGGATTAAAAGTAAACAATACCCTAAAAGCGTCATTTTCTCTGATAGCCTTAGCTCAATCCAATCGCTACAAACTAATAAATCTACTAGGCCTGACATCTTAGCAGCCATCCACAAAGTACTTAACGAGCTAAACCAACTTAAATTAACAGTAGTCTTCGAATGGGTCCCAGCCCACGTAGGAATAATTGGTAACGAAGTAGCCGACTATGGAGCAAAAACAGCACTTGCAATTACCAGCACAATTACCAACCTACCCTTAGGAATAACAGAGCTCATGTCAAAAGCAAAAAAACACTACCTAAACCAATGGCAAGCTAGCTGGGACCTAACTAAAAACACATGGCACTATAACATCAAGCCTCTAGTTAACTCTATAAGACCTAAACACAAAAAACACGTATGTAGATAAGCTAATCACTAAACTACGCCTAGGACAATCGTCAAAACTAAACAGCTGCTCCTTTACTAAATTAAACCCAGAATGTGATTGTGGCACCCGGGAAGATATGAAACACTATCTCCTGGATTGCACGCTACATACCACCCAGAGACAACTAATGTTAAAATCAATCACCGATAACCATAATAAACATATAACGCCTAACTTTCTACTAAACCCGGATAAATGCCTAAAGCATAAAACTTTCAAAGCAGTTTATCGGTTCGTCCAGTCCACCAAACCAGAGTTATAAATAAATAAAATAATCTTCAAAACTAACCACCTGTACACCCCTACACAAGAGTTGTAATTAAAAAAAAAAAAAAAAAAAAAAAAAAAAAAAAAAAAAAAAAAAAAAAAAAAAAAAAATTTTTTTTAGTATAGATTGATGTACATATTATATTATCAAATTACTAGTAGGTTTGACAATCAACCCGGCCCTCTAAACCAAAAACATTATACTAAACTGTTAACTAAACTATACATAAAGAATGTTCAAAACCACCCGCTTGTAAGCCCTTATGTACGAGCTGCTACCACTTAGAACTCGGAAACAATGCACTCTACTATAGGTGGCCAAAGGTGGGGAGGTAGCGAATATATCAATACAACAGGTTACTAACTATGCTTCTAAAAACAACTTGGTAAAATCATGCATACCATTCCGCATGTGACCACAGTAATACAGCTGAACAAGAAAGTAACCAGCCACCCCAAACCTATGTACCAATCAGGGTAGGACTACTAATTATCAACTTCTCTCTTTCAGCCGCCATGGGTCCAAGCCAGCCAGCCACAAAACCTACCTATATATATATATCGCACATTATGTATTTGCACCATGCACTTAGTAATGAATAACACTAGCAGACGCGGTAAGTCAACTAGGGTACTGAAAGACAACCAGAGAACAGAATATAGAAGACCGGCCAAGTAAGATCAATATAGTTAATGGCGCTAGCCACAAACAAAGTAATATACAGTTACCAATAGATAGATAGCAATAATTACTTGAATTACGGGGAGGGAAACCAAATCAAACAAAACCACTATTACCTAGCACGCCAAAAAAAAAAAAAAAAAGGACGACTGTGATGTATGTGACTATTCATTACTAACCAAATAACTCTCTCTTCTCGCTCTCTTTCATTGTATGTTAAATAATATGCTAGGCACTAGGCTTTTTTAACCTATACACACACTACAAGGGCGTGCCCTTCAAATTAGATAACCAGAATAGACTAATCCCCCCCCCAGGCCACTGTGTTAACCAACCTACACAGAGGCATGGGGGGGAAGGGTGGTCATGATGACCGTTGGATACACTAGAATAGGGACGTAAGACAATAGGTACAACCTAAACACCAAACTAGAACTACACACAGACAGCATGCTCACCGCAAACAGCACACAGGATGCATTGACTAATGATAACAATGCATCCGCCCAACACTAAAATGGCCAGCACGTGCTCAAATAAGGAACCGGACAAAAGAAACCGGTTCCGAGTACACAATTGCAAACACCCGGGGTAGGCCGAACAAAAGAATACCGGCCGCCCCCACCCCAATAAACCAAAATACTCGCTGCTGGAATGTACTTGGTGTCACTGAGGAGCAAACTGAAGACCAAATCAACACCTGCGCTTCTACCACCCCGGAACAACTGCCTTGCCTACCAGTGTCTACACAATTGCACGAGTCTCCTCTGGGCTGTCATGCCACGACCTGAGTAGGTCAGGTCCTTCTAAGGACCCCATGGACAGCCTAGGGAGACAACCAGCATCATGAAGGTCTATAAATAACGAGCTACTCTCGAACCACTAACGAGTTACACTCGAATTCCAAAATCTATACTAGCTCACTTTACCATTCGACCGACCGTTCAAAATTGCGCCTAATCACTCAACAAAACTGCGCACCTTTTCTCTTTTGATAATCGCTCCACTCAAAATTCCATAGCACCCAAAACCCATCCACCTGCTACCGATTCAATCGGACTGCTGGTGCTCCCTTGCACCTGCCAGTGCAGACGGTCCCTTCTCCTCCCCCCCCCCCCACCTTTCCTGTCTTGGACAGAGAGGCCGGCCAAGGCCGGCAACTGTGCCCACGACAGGCGTGCGCTACAACAGCTTGCTCTGAACGTGCACGTAAAACCCTTTGACCTTGACCTTGACCAAAGCCGTCAATATCAACTCCTACCATATGAAATTAAACCCTCTAAATGTCACCACTGCTAACAATGGGGCCATGGCGCCAATAAGTGCAAACATCACAAGGAGCAGCCCATCCACAGGTGCGGCCAAAAACACCCCAGGAGCTCTCGCAATTCGCCATGTACCCGACCCATCCAATGCCCGAATTGTCTAAGTAAGCACATGGCCCATGATGACAAATGCCACCACTATCAACGTGCGCTTGGACAGCTCAATAATAAGAGAGAACGACCAAAACAGCAAATAACTAGCTACCCCATGCCAAAACCAGTTACAACAAATATAACCTATGCGGCAAAAGTAAAAACAAATGAACAAACTCAAATTACCGAGCTTAAAACATTAATTGAAACACTGGTAGTTGAAATGAACAACATTAAAAATAAACTCAACAACTAAATCCGTTAAAATTTAAAGAAAAGTAGATAAATAAACTAAAATAAATTAAAAATAAATATATTAAATAAACTAATCACTTACGGGACTACAGTATGGGAGATAAGTCTCCACACGCCAATATTAATAAAAATAAATCTATAAGTAAAGGCCTTAGCGTTCTCAGAACAGAACAGAACAGAATTTATTTACACTCTGGCCGTTCAGCAACGGCATAGGAGGGCTACATAATATAAAGGAACATATATATATATATATATATATATATATATATATATATATATATACTCTTCAAAAAAAGAAACGCAAAAGGGTACAAATGGGTTATAACTCCGATTTTATGTTTCCTACCGGTTCATGCTTTGTGAATATAAGGTCATTGCATGTCCCAAACACATTCCCACGGTTACATTCGATAAAACGCAGCTACTGTAAAATAAAGTTTCAAAATGTGAATATTCGCAAAAACGCAGCCACGTGCAAACCATGTCACCACTGCACGTGCGTTGTCTGCACGTGCAACATGAACACCGACAGTATAAAAGTGCAGGGTGTTCGCTTGCCTGGCCTCTGTATCTGGCCGACAGTTGACAATCCAGGACATGCCACGTCTCAGTGAACCGCAGAGAAACAATGCCATCGGCCGACTAGACGCAGGCGAATCCAGAACGGCCGTTGCCAGGGCATTCCATGTGTCCCCAAGCACCATCTCCAGACTGTGGGACCGTTACCAGCAACATGGATCAACACGTGACCTCCCTAGATCCGGTCAACCACGGGTCACTACCCCCGGGCAGGACCGCTACATCCGGGTACGCCACCTTCGGGAACGATTGACTACTGCCACCTCCACAGCCGCAGCAATACCAGGTTTGCGCAGGATATCCGACCAGACCGTACGGAACCGCCTACGTGAGGTAGGAATTCGTGCCAGACGTCCAGTTCGAGGTGTCATCTTAACACCACAACACCGTCGACTCCGACTGCAGTGGTGCCAGATTCATCGACAATGGCCTCAACTGCGATGGAGACAGGTGTGGTTCAGTGACGAGTCCCGATTTCTGCTCCGACGTCATGATGGAAGATGTCGCGTGTATAGGCGTCGTGGTGAACGTTATGCGGCAAACTGCGTGCAGGAAGTGGACAGATTCGGCGGGGGTAGTGTCATGGTGTGGGCAGCCATCTCACACACTGGCAGAACTGACCTGGTCCACGTGCAGGGCAACCTGAATGCACAGGGCTACATTGACCAGATCCTCCGGCCACAAATCGTTCCAGTTATGGCCAACGCCAACGCAGTGTTCCAACATGACAACGCCAGGCCTCACACAGCACGTCTCACAACGGCTTTCCTACAGAACAACAACATTAATGTCCTTCCTTGGTCATCGATATCACCGGATTTGAACCCAATTGAGAATCTATGGGACGAGTTGGACCGACGCCTCCGACAGCGACAACCACAGCCCCAGACCCTGCCCGAGCTGGCAGCAGCCTTGCAGGCCGAGTGGGCCACCATCCCCCGGGACGTCATCCGTACTCTGGTTGCTTCAATGGGCAGGCGGTGCCAGGCAGTTGTCAACACACGCGGAGGCCACACCCGGTATTGACTCCAGATGACCTTGACCTTGGTGGTGTGTCCTATCACTTACTCACAATGGACTAGAGTGAATTGTGAACAATCCTGCAACATTTGGTAATTATCGGACTCACCATTCAATAATTAAATCAATTCTCCAAATGTTACGACAATGTGGTTTTGCGTTTCTTCTTTTGAAGAGTATATTAGTGTCATGGGAAAAATAAAATAAATGCTGGCCACGCCACTGTAAATAAAATAAAAATTGTAAATAATTTCAGTTTGGTTTCACGTAATTACAGAAGCAAAGTAATTTTTATTTATTTATTATTATTATTATTATTATTTTTATTTTTTATTTTTTTTATTTCACCAAGAACGTCAAACTTGATATGTAATGGTACACTATAAAGCTATACGCAAAATTTCAACTAAGTACACTGAGGCATTGGTAGGGTGGGGGAGGAGTCTGGAAAACAAATTTCCGTATACTAAGTTCAAGGATCACAATTCAGTCAAAATGTGTAAATCGTCATGAAAGTCAAACTTGATATGTAATGGTATATGATAAAATTATATACAAAATTTTAGCTCAATATCTCGAGGAACTGTGGGAAACACACCCCCCCCCCCCCCCCCCCCCCCCCCCCCATCCAGAAACCTTTATGTGGGACAGACGGAAAAACAGAAATACGAAGATGAAACCTACAACCCCCTCCGGTTGGACCGATAGTGGTCTAATAATGAATGTAGATTATATTCATTGAATAGCACTTAAATTATTATCAATCTCAAGCTCTTTTAAGAAACAATTGATGTATTCAATATTTAAACATAGTAGTGATGAGTGCATATTATATTTGTAATAATAACCAGGAGAGTGCAAATAATTGAAGGGGAATATATATTGTATGTAGGCCTATAATAATAACTGGGGGAATGAATGAATGAATGAATGAATGAATGAATGAATGTTTAACGACACCCCAGCACGAAAAATACATCGGCTATTGGGTGTCAAACTATGGTAATGCAAATAAATAAAGTGATGATCAACATCAATATAAAAATTCAAGACTTAAACAGAAACAGTGTAAAGAACTGTGCAAAAACACAAATATCACAGAATTTTACGGATACTGAATTTTACTCAAAACTTCAATTTTGTGCTGTGTTGGCCATTCTCAAAGAGAATGTTACACCCCTGCACCACGGTGAGGTTACAGCACACGCAGGGGAATAACTGGGGGAATGCAAATTATACGTATAATAATGACTGGGGAGTGCATATTCTAGAGGAGTGCAAATTAAATGCTACACCGGTTGTAATGTTTGCCCAGTTAATTCACTATTATCATAGTTAATTATCCTTACAATTGTAAATTAGTACTAGAGTTCCCCAACTTTTTTTAATGAGTATATGTGAAGGTTTGTGTGAAGTTATCTCGTAATTACGAGATAAAAATTTGACTTTCAAATGGCACTAACTGGCTTCCGTAAATATATTCCAATTTTACGAATAATTTTATTATTTATTAGATCAGGACCGCTGGCTTATCTTACATTTACAAATAATGAGATATCTTCGACCTCCGTTTCCAATGGCGGATCCAGAAAATCCATTTAGGTAGGGTGGGGGTCAGTGACATGAGGTGGAATGCCAAGGGAACTTTTGGGCAGGTTTGGAGGGGGGGGGGGGGGTCGTAAAAAAATGAAAATTAATATATAATAAAAGTATAACTATCGCAAAATTTAGGGGGGCAGGCCCCTGGGGATCCCCCCCCCCCACACACACACACACACCTAGATCCGCCTCTGGTTTCCTGTGCACTGGTACATCTTGATCTGGTTTATCGACTGTGGCTTTGTTTACAAAATAGTTATTCATTACGTTTGCAATGTCGTCACCCTCATAAAGAACACCATTGTTTTCAATAGGTGGTGTCACAAGTCAAGTTTGTGATCTAGATTAATTGTGTAGTTGGGGGTCTCTTGTGACAAGAGGCAGGTCTATCTTTATATTTCCAGGTGGGTTTGGACTTGTGGCAAGTTTATTATTATTTTGTTAGCGTGTATTATGTACATTTCCCCAAAGTAAAGGAGTACTGAGCAGGAAGGTTGGGTTGCACGGGCATATCGCTTAAGGCAATCTGGCTGCATTGCAGATAGTGGTTAGCCAATGGGAAAATAGGTTGGGTTAGTCCTAAGGTATAAAAGTAGTTACATCATCCAAAGCCGTCAATATCAACTCCTACCATATGAAATTAAACCCTCTAAATGTCACCACTGCTAACAATGGGGCCATGGCGCCAATAAGTGCAAACATCACAAGGAGCAGCCCATCCACAGGTGCGGCCAAAAACACCCCAGGAGCTCTCGCAATTCGCCATGTACCCGACCCATCCAATGCCCGAATTGTCTAAGTAAGCACATGGCCCATGATGACAAATGCCACCACTATCAACGTGCGCTTGGACAGCTCAATAATAAGAGAGAACGACCAAAACAGCAAATAACTAGCTACCCCATGCCAAAACCAGTTACAACAAATATAACCTATGCGGCAAAAGTAAAAACAAATGAACAAACTCAAATTACCGAGGTTAAAACATTAATTGAAACACTGGTAGTTGAAATGAACAACATTAAAAATAAACTCAACAACTAAATCCGTTAAAATTTAAAGAAAAGTAGATAAATAAACTAAAATAAATTAAAAATAAATATATTAAATAAACTAATCACTTACGGGACTACAGTATGGGAGATAAGTCTCCACACGCCAATATTAATAAAAATAAATCTATAAGTAAAGGCCTTAGCGTTCTCAGAACAGAACAGAACAGAATTTATTTACACTCTGGCCGTTCAGCAACGGCATAGGAGGGCTACATAATATAAAGGAACATATATATATATATATATATATATATATATATATATACTCTTCAAAAAAAGAAACGCAAAAGGGTACAAATGGGTTATAACTCCGATTTTATGTTTCCTACCGGTTCATGCTTTGTGAATATAAGGTCATTGCATGTCCCAAACACATTCCCACGGTTACATTCGATAAAACGCAGCTACTGTAAAATAAAGTTTCAAAATGTGAATATTCGCAAAAACGCAGCCACGTGCAAACCATGTCACCACTGCACGTGCGTTGTCTGCACGTGCAACATGAACACCGACAGTATAAAAGTGCAGGGTGTTCGCTTGCCTGGCCTCTGTATCTGGCCGACAGTTGACAATCCAGGACATGCCACGTCTCAGTGAACCGCAGAGAAACAATGCCATCGGCCGACTAGACGCAGGCGAATCCAGAACGGCCGTTGCCAGGGCATTCCATGTGTCCCCAAGCACCATCTCCAGACTGTGGGACCGTTACCAGCAACATGGATCAACACGTGACCTCCCTAGATCCGGTCAACCACGGGTCACTACCCCCGGGCAGGACCGCTACATCCGGGTACGCCACCTTCGGGAACGATTGACTACTGCCACCTCCACAGCCGCAGCAATACCAGGTTTGCGCAGGATATCCGACCAGACCGTACGGAACCGCCTACGTGAGGTAGGAATTCGTGCCAGACGTCCAGTTCGAGGTGTCATCTTAACACCACAACACCGTCGACTCCGACTGCAGTGGTGCCAGATTCATCGACAATGGCCTCAACTGCGATGGAGACAGGTGTGGTTCAGTGACGAGTCCCGATTTCTGCTCCGACGTCATGATGGAAGATGTCGCGTGTATAGGCGTCGTGGTGAACGTTATGCGGCAAACTGCGTGCAGGAAGTGGACAGATTCGGCGGGGGTAGTGTCATGGTGTGGGCAGCCATCTCACACACTGGCAGAACTGACCTGGTCCACGTGCAGGGCAACCTGAATGCACAGGGCTACATTGACCAGATCCTCCGGCCACAAATCGTTCCAGTTATGGCCAACGCCAACGCAGTGTTCCAACATGACAACGCCAGGCCTCACACAGCACGTCTCACAACGGCTTTCCTACAGAACAAAAACATTAATGTCCTTCCTTGGTCATCGATATCACCGGATTTGAACCCAATTGAGAATCTATGGGACGAGTTGGACCGACGCCTCCGACAGCGACAACCACAGCCCCAGACCCTGCCCGAGCTGGCAGCAGCCTTGCAGGCCGAGTGGGCCACCATCCCCCGGGACGTCATCCGTACTCTGGTTGCTTCAATGGGCAGGCGGTGCCAGGCAGTTGTCAACACACGCGGAGGCCACACCCGGTATTGACTCCAGATGACCTTGACCTTGGTGGTGTGTCCTATCACTTACTCACAATGGACTAGAGTGAATTGTGAACAATCCTGCAACATTTGGTAATTATCGGACTCACCATTCAATAATTAAATCAATTCTCCAAATGTTACGACAATGTGGTTTTGCGTTTCTTCTTTTGAAGAGTATATTAGTGTCATGGGAAAAATAAAATAAATGCTGGCCACGCCACTGTAAATAAAATAAAAATTGTAAATAATTTCAGTTTGGTTTCACGTAATTACAGAAGCAAAGTAATTTTTATTTATTTATTATTATTATTATTATTATTTTTATTTTTTATTTTTTTTATTTCACCAAGAACGTCAAACTTGATATGTAATGGTACACTATAAAGCTATACGCAAAATTTCAACTAAGTACACTGAGGCATTGGTAGGGTGGGGGAGGAGTCTGGAAAACAAATTTCCGTATACTAAGTTCAAGGATCACAATTCAGTCAAAATGTGTAAATCGTCATGAAAGTCAAACTTGATATGTAATGGTATATGATAAAATTATATACAAAATTTTAGCTCAATATCTCGAGGAACTGTGGGAAACACCCCCCCCCCCCCCCCCCCCCCCCCCCCCCCCCATCCAGAAACCTTTATGTGGGACAGACGGAAAAACAGAAATACGAAGATGAAACCTACAACCCCCTCCGGTTGGACCGATAGTGGTCTAATAATGAATGTAGATTATATTCATTGAATAGCACTTAAATTATTATCAATCTCAAGCTCTTTTAAGAAACAATTGATGTATTCAATATTTAAACATAGTAGTGATGAGTGCATATTATATTTGTAATAATAACCAGGAGAGTGCAAATAATTGAAGGGGAATATATATTGTATGTAGGCCTATAATAATAACTGGGGGAATGAATGAATGAATGAATGAATGAATGAATGAATGTTTAACGACACCCCAGCACGAAAAATACATCGGCTATTGGGTGTCAAACTATGGTAATGCAAATAAATAAAGTGATGATCAACATCAATATAAAAATTCAAGACTTAAACAGAAACAGTGTAAAGAACTGTGCAAAAACACAAATATCACAGAATTTTACAGATACTGAATTTTACTCAAAACTTCAATTTTGTGCTGTGTTGGCCATTCTCAAAGAGAATGTTACACCCCTGCACCACGGTGAGGTTACAGCACACGCAGGGGAATAACTGGGGGAATGCAAATTATACGTATAATAATGACTGGGGAGTGCATATTCTAGAGGAGTGCAAATTAAATGCTACACCGGTTGTAATGTTTGCCCAGTTAATTCACTATTATCATAGTTAATTATCCTTACAATTGTGCAGGGGTGTAACATTCTCTTTGAGAATGGGTGTTTCCCACAGTTCCTCGAGATATTGAGCTAAAATTTTGTATATAATTTTATCATATACCATTACATATCAAGTTTGACTTTCATGACGATTTACACATTTTGACTGAATTGTGATCCTTGAACTTAGTATACGGAAATTTGTTTTCCAGACTCCTCCCCCACCCTACCAATGCCTCAGTGTACTTAGTTGAAATTTTGCGTATAGCTTTATAGTGTACCATTACATATCAAGTTTGACGTTCTTGGTGAAATAAAAAAAATAAAAAATAAAAATAATAATAATAATAATAATAAATAAATAAAAATTACTTTGCTTCTGTAATTACGTGAAACCAAACTGAAATTATTTACAATTTTTATTTTATTTACAGTGGCGTGGCCAGCATTTATTTTATTTTCCCATGACACTAATATACTCTTCAAAAGAAGAAACGCAAAACCACATTGTCGTAACATTTGGAGAATTGATTTAATTATTGAATGGTGAGTCCGATAATTACCAAATGTTGCAGGATTGTTCACAATTCACTCTAGTCCATTGTGAGTAAGTGATAGGACACACCACCAAGGTCAAGGTCATCTGGAGTCAATACCGGGTGTGGCCTCCGCGTGTGTTGACAACTGCCTGGCACCGCCTGCCCATTGAAGCAACCAGAGTACGGATGACGTCCCGGGGGATGGTGGCCCACTCGGCCTGCAAGGCTGCTGCCAGCTCGGGCAGGGTCTGGGGCTGTGGTTGTCGCTGTCGGAGGCGTCGGTCCAATCGTCCCATAGGTGCTCAATTGGGTTCAAATCCGGTGATATCGATGGCCAAGGAAGGACATTAATGTTGTTGTTCTGTAGGAAAGCCGTTGTGAGACGTGCTGTGTGAGGCCTGGCGTTGTCATGTTGGAACACTGCGTTGGCGTTGGCCATAACTGGAACGATGTGTGGCCGGAGGATCTGGTCAATGTAGCCCTGTGCATTCAGGTTGCCCTGCACGTGGACCAGGTCAGTTCTGCCAGTGTGTGAGATGGCTGCCCACACCATGACACTACCCCGCCGAATCTGTCCACTTCCTGCACGCAGTTTGCCGCATAACGTTCACCACGACGCCTATACACGCGACATCTTCCATCATGACGTCGGAGCAGAAATCGGGACTCGTCACTGAACCACACCCGTCTCCATCGCAGTTGAGGCCATTGTCGATGAATCTGGCACCACTGCAGTCGGAGTCGACGGTGTTGTGGTGTTAAGATGACACCTCGAACTGGACGTCTGGCACGAATTCCTACCTCACGTAGGCGGTTCCGTACGGTCTGGTCGGATATCCTGCGCAAACCTGGTATTGCTGCGGCTGTGGAGGTGGCAGTAGTCAATCGTTCCCGAAGGTGGCGTACCCGGATGTAGCGGTCCTGCCCGGGGGTAGTGACCCGTGGTCGACCGGATCTAGGGAGGTCACGTGTTGATCCATGTTGCTGGTAACGGTCCCACAGTCTGGAGATGGTGCTTGGGGACACATGGAATGCCCTGGCAACGGCCGTTCTGGATTCGCCTGCGTCTAGTCGGCCGATGGCATTGTTTCTCTGCGGTTCACTGAGACGTGGCATGTCCTGGATTGTCAACTGTCGGCCAGATACAGAGGCCAGGCAAGCGAACACCCTGCACTTTTATACTGTCGGTGTTCATGTTGCACGTGCAGACAACGCACGTGCAGTGGTGACATGGTTTGCACGTGGCTGCGTTTTTGCGAATATTCACATTTTGGAACTTTATTGTACAGTAGCTGCGTTTTATCGAATGTAACCGTGGGAATGTGTTTGGGACATGCAATGACCTTATATTCACAAAGCATGAACCGGTAGGAAACATAAAATCGGAGTTATAACCCATTTGTACCCTTTTGCGTTTCTTTTTTTGAAGAGTATATGTACACACATTCACTTCACAATATACACATGACAAGATGGTGGTTGACAATATATGCAGTAAATAAGTTATTTTCCAGTATAAACAGTACAATCCTTAAATACTGTTAGTTTGGGTGTATTTTGAGCGTTTAAAGATATTAGTAATAACATTTATTAATTTTGATAAGTTCTTTAATACACTGATTCGTTTACTGTTCATGAGTTGTTTGAATTTGAAAGTATTTGGTCGTGTATAATAATATGGATGTAGAAACTGGACCCTGGAATCATGAAAATATTTACAGACGAAAATATAATGGTATTCGTCACCAATGTCTATTTCATCACATAGGTTACATAGCCTGTCTTTCTTAGGTATGTTATTTCCAGCGTCCAGTTTCAATAGGCAAATAGTGATTAGATAATCTGAATTTCAAAATAGTTGTCCACATCTTTTCAGGGATAATAGTAAAATATTTTTCTAAACTGAGGTGTTCTTTGTAATATCTGTATGTAGTGCCTTTCGATGAG